>NW_022280330.1:58552-60139 GCF_004355925.1 Anarrhichthys ocellatus
GGTGGTAGTAGAGGTAGTAGTAAAGGTAGTTGTGGTGGTAGTAAAGGTAGTTGTGGTAGTAGAGGTCGTGGTGGTGGTAGTAAAGGTAGTGGTGGTGGTAGTAAAGGTAGTGGTGGTGGTAGTAAAGGTAGTTGTGGTGGTAGTAAAGGTAGATAAACCAGTTTCCTCCATTAGTTCAGTCTTTGTCAGCACTAGTTGGTCTTTTTGTCTTACTAGTTAAACATAAACTCTACAAGTTAACTAGTAAGGTCGAGATAGACAAGAACTAGTTAACTAGTTGACTTATTAACATGCGGCCACTAGTTACAGGTCCTCCATGTCTACAAGTATTCAAATGAAGCAGTCAGGATAATGACCAAATGCTGAGTCCTGATTGGTTGGTTTTTTGTATTTTGAACTGGAGGGCCAATAGGAACCCTCGAATAACCCATCTTATCATCAGCAGCATTCCTGCTTTCACTGGTTCCACTAGAGGAGTACATGCCTTCCATGAGGTAGTACTGCTGGTAGTATTTGTAGTATGAGTGCCTGGTGTACCTGGTGAAGCACATGACCACGGCGACGATGACTGCGATCTGAACTGCTCCGATGATGGCGGCGATGAGGACGTAGTGCAGCTTCTGACCGCTGGGCACCACGTACAGGATGTTAAAGTCCAGCAGCTGATCACACTGATCCCCCCCGTACGCCGTGTCACACCTGAGACACACACATGTAATACTCCAAGTGAGCCGCAAAAACACTTTATGGCCTTTACAGACATGCTTTTTCTATGACTTTTTTCATAAATGTTTTCGACACGCTATACTATGACTTGAGTGCGGTATTAGTATTTTATACTGTAACAGAGTACTTCCAGTGTGGTATTAGTATTTGTAATGATTCTCTCTCCATCACTCATGTGAAATGGGCTAAAAAAGTGCGAGTGGCCTAAAATAAAGTTTGAATTGAAGGACTCTGATTGGTCGAAGGCGGGAGGAGGAGCCAGGTGTTACCTGCAGGTGGGAAGGTTGTGTCTCATCTCACATTCGCCGTGTTCACAGAACTGGGCGTAGTCTTCAGGACAGGAGGCGGGGCTGTCCACAAACCCCTCCCCCTCACCAGACTTGGACACAGCTAGAAAAAAAAGAAAAACTCTCGTTTCTGATTGGCTGTTACAGAGATACAGTGTGTGTGTGTGTGTGTGTGTGTGTGTGTGTGTGTGGGGGGGTCTTACTGTAGATGTCTGGTTTGGTCTTCATGCTGTCGTCCTTCCTACTTTTATCTGAAACCACAGAAGAAGAAAGAGGCGTTTATGTGATGTGTTTTTCACACTTTTAATAACACTTAAATAAACTTTAGTTCAAAGGTTTCTTCCTCTTTTGTTTCCTCCTCCCCCACCTCCTCCTCCTCCCTCTCCTCTTTCCTCTCCTCCTCCCCCACCTCCTCCTCCTCCCTCTCCTCTTTCCTCTCCTCCTCCCCCACCTCCTCCTCCTCCTCCTCCCTCTCCTCTTTCCTCTCCTCCTCCCTCTTCCTCCTCTCCTCCTCCTCTTCCTCCTCCCTCTTCCTCCTCTCCTCCATCGTCCTCCTCCCTCTATTCCTCCTCCC
>NW_022280331.1:0-31549 GCF_004355925.1 Anarrhichthys ocellatus
TAGCACTTCTTTTATATACATGTTTATTTATATTTATATTTATATATCTATATATTTATACTTTTTCTTCACGTGTGCTCTTAATATTTATGCATGGTTTTATTCACCTTTTTAATTCTTTTTATTGTATATTGTTAAATTATTTATTTATATTTTTTATTTATCTTATTTTTTAATTTATTTATCTCCTGGTGGAGACATACCTTATGTCCTCCCCTTTCCCCATAGGCAGACGAGGCCCCCCCCCCCCCCCCTTTTTTTTTTTTTTTTTTTTTTTTTTTTTTTTTTTTTTTACTCCCAATTAAGCGGCGGACGTGGGATAGGGTTATTGGGCATAATTTTACACAATATCTCACTCATGTTTTTATTAATGTTATTTATTTATTTATCTTTTTAAAGTTTTAGAGGTGTGTGTGTGGTGTATATACATTTATTATATGTTAACTTATCTTTCTTTTAAGCACTTACTTATTTATCTTTTTAAAGTTTTAGAGGTGGTGTTTGTGTATATACATTTATTATGTTAATTTATTCTTTTATATAAATTTATTTATACATTTTATATATATATATCTATATATTCATTGGGGAGGTGCTGTGTGTGATTGTGTTTTTTATTTCCTTTGTCCCCATGTTTGCGCTTTTTAACCTCCCTTCCCCCTTTAACATTTCCTCTCTGCCTTTCCCGCTGGCAGTCGCTCTGCTGCCTAGACTGTTTTTAATAAAATCGTCTTAACTGTCTTATTTCAGGGTTTTGATGAAAGCCTTTTTAAAGGACAGCCCCCTTGTGCCAGTGCCCCTCGTGGCCCTCTTAGGAGGGCCACGCATCTTACTAAACCTAACCCTGCCCGTGCCTAGGGGGCTTTAGTGTTATTTTTAATATTTTTAAATTTTTTTTTAAAATTATTTTTATGTTTTGCATGTTTGGACGCTGGTGCCTGACCCCTACCGAACCCTGACCTCGACCGCCATTTTTATTTTTATTATGTAATGATATTGTTTTATTTTTTAACTCATTTTCTTCCTCTACAGCTCTGGTAAATACCCCATCCCCAACCCTCTAGCCCTAACCTTAACCCCTTCAACCCCTGGCCCTAACCATAACCTTTCATGGTACGGATAGAGGGCGGGCCTCCGGAACTTATTTTTTTTCTTTTACAGCTCTGGTAGAGACCCTAACCCCAACCCTCTAGCCCTAAACTTAACCCCTTGACCCCCTGGCCCTGACCATAACCTTTTATGGTACGGCTATAGGGTGGGCCTCCGGAAACTTTGGGCCCCCCCCCTCGCTTTTGTTACCATCTGTCAGGCTTTCTTTTTTCTTTTTAACTTTTACCGGGGTACTATACCTTTAAACCCACCAGGTCACATGCTCTTCTGAACAACAGGTGACGGGCTCGACCAATCACAAACCAACAGGGTTTGGTCCAGCCCCCAACATTTCTTTTTAACAGTCACTGATGAGCATGTGGCCACCTCTACTCTCCTGAAGAAGCCTCAACGGCGAAACGTCGAGACCGGAGACCGCTCTCTCTTTTTTACATTTTTTTATGGCAAGATTTTAAACTTTCTTTTTATTATTAAAGTATATACCTTTTAAAACTAGGACAGCGATTGCCTTTTTTAGCCAACTATTTTTAAACCCACAAGATGGCCGCACCTTGTTAAGCCACAGCAGGGTTTGGAGCAGGACAAGGCCGAGGGTGAGTCACTTGGATTTTACCAGCAAAAGAGTGTGCACACTGAAGATTCCTACCACAACTCACCAGAACTTGGACCCTTGGACTTTCTAAATCCTCAAACATTACAGTCTGCTGTGTATGGCTTTAAATATAACAGGATCAATTACATCAATCTGATCCTTAACCGTAAGTGTCCGGTAGTTGAACTTGTTTTACTTGGTTGCAATCATTTCCTTGTTTTAAAACTCCTTTTTTATACAACAAACAAGGTTCTATAGGGAATTGCCTCTTTCTCTCTTTCCCCCCCCCCCTTTTTTTTCTCTTTTTACTCCTTTTAACTTGTCTATTCAATTCTTTTTGTTTTATTGTTATTTTTAACCAACAATTGTTTTTTACTCAAGGGTGGGGCTGATTGCCCGGCCCAGCCTCGGGTTTGCAGGAAACCATCCTGTGGCCAACGCTGGTATTAGCTGAACTTTCACTCCTTTCTTCCTCCCCCTCCCTCTCCCTTCGTTTTTTACTCTTTTTCAATTTCTTCATGGACTCTCCGAACCCTCAGCGATCCAACATGCCCATACCCCTTAATAACCGTTTTTCAGCACTGGCTTCTCCTCCTGGGGAGGTGAGGGGCGGGAATGTATTACATCACTCTCGTCCCCTCCTCCCCACGGGGAAAACTACACAACCTCCACACCCACATAGTCTACCTCCACACCCACATAGTCTACCCACACATATCTATTTACAAGCCAAATCATATTTCAAATTACTGCAGGCCATTCACCACTCAGAAATTCTCAACACTACATTCAACAACCATACATTCCCACAGGGCATGATGAGGAAGGTGACTCGCCTCACCTCCTTCATCAAGCCCTCCTCACCCAATGAAACAACCCAACTCAAGGTACAACAGAACACTGACACCTGGATGCTAAACAATATGCACATCCTCCGTGAGCACTATGACTCTGTGATCGCTGTGGGGTTGGAGACCATCCCTACTTTTAATCAGATTCCCTTTGACAAGGCGCTCCAGTGGGGGAGATCGAGATATGGGAGGAAGCTCACCTCCTCCTCCATCAACACACTGCGGGACATCACATCTAAGAGCCCGCCGACGGAGGAGGGGGCCCCTATGTCTCGACTCTCCCCCCTTGACTACCCCCCACTCCCTAACCCAGTAAATCCCCTCCTCTTTCAACAGTTGGACCCCTCTCACCATCCCATTTCCCCTCCGCTCACTACCACCTTACTTATCACTCCTTCTTCTCCTCCATCCCTTACTTCTCTCACTCCTGCCCTCAAGATTCAAACTCCTCCTACTTCTCCTTCTCCTCCCCCCCTTACCCCTTCTTCTTTTCCTCTTCTTCCCCCCTACAGAGACCTCTGTACCCCCAGTGAGGGCGCGGGGGCTTTTGATGTGGTGGCTCCGCCCACGACCCATCTGCTCGAATGCAACCCGCCGCTTACAGTAGAGGTGGAGATTCATCCCCTTCCTCCCAGAGAAAGCGGCCGGTTGCGGGCCCGTCGGGCGGAGCGTCCCGTCATCTCCCCTGCGCCTTCCTCCCCCTCTCCCTCACACACGGATGCAACTCACCCACCACAAACGCACTACAGTAATGTGGCTCTCCCGTGCAGTAACACTATCTCCTCCTCTTTCTCCATAGACACACCCCACCAGCAGAGGGAGCCAGAGCGGGTTGCCGCGGAGTCTGCTAACACCACAGCAGTCACGGAGGCGGGCAATAAAAACATGAGGAGAATAGGGGACATTAAAAGCGTTACGCTGACTTTACCCCCACCATCTGATTTGCCCGCTTCTGCCGCCAGCAGCAACTCCGCGGCCCCACTTGGCTCTCCAGGACGCCCGGAACCACACTCGCACCCCCACACTTACCGCAAAATTCAGGACTGGTCGCTGGAGGTGCGGAAGACGACCCTGGTGATTGGGGACTCGAACCTGTCCCGCATTCCAAAATTCACCCACCCACACATTCAAGTAGACAGTTACCCCGGTGCAAACTTCCATCACATAAATGCAATTTTAAGTAAACTCACTCCTCACCCACAACCACTTCACGTTATTTTATCAGTAGGCCTGAACAATTGCCTTTCAGAGCACGAACCCACCACCATTAGTAAACAGTTAAAAACACTCTGGAAAACGGCTCACCGCACTTTCCCCAACGCCACCATCTACATCCCCATCATTAACTTCTCTCCCTCTTTAAACTCCCGTAAACAGTCACTTCTCAACTTTCTCAACACCACCATTTCCAGTAAATTTCACTTTTTATCCGAAATCAACCCTCTTTTGTTTCAGGTGACTAGGGACAACATTCACTGGACATCCCAGACGGCGGAGATGTTGTTCGGGTACTGGAAACAGCAGTTAAACTTGTAACGGGGGAGGAATGTGACCATACATCTCCCCCTTCATCTAACATAACCAACCTCTGCTCCGTTCTCTCCCTCACGCCTACACAGCGGGAGATACTGGAAAAAGGACTTACCTTCATTCCCACACCCAAACCTCCTACCCGACCTGAGCTCAGAGGGGATCTCCACAACTTTCACAGGAGGCTGAAGCTGTTAGACCACTTCTGGGGAGCACCGAGACGAGAGCCTGTCCCGTTCACTGGACCGTCCAGCTGGGAACCACGCCCAAACACCCTCTCACCTCAGATCACCCAACTCATTCAGAAAAATCTAGCAGCACTGACACGATGGCGCCCCCTTGCACACACGCAGCCTAACATTAGCCAGCCACACAAACACATTCTTAAAACATTGGGTAATAACAAACACATAGTCATTAAACCAGCCGACAAAGGGGGCCAGATTGTTTTACAGGACAGACATAACTACATATTAGAAGCAGACAGACAATTAAATAACAACACATATTATGCACCACTCACGCAATCATTACAGTTAGAAACACAAACACTCATTAGGGACATTACACATAGTCTTCATGACAAACAATACATCAATTCACAACAAAAACAGTACCTGGACGGTCCGGATGAGCCCAGACCTCGCCTCTTTTACCTGCTCCCCAAGATACACAAGCCTCCGGAGACTTGGACGGTCCCTTCTGTGGTTCCGGTCGGCCGCCCTATAGTCAGCGATTGCGGTTCCGAGTCCTACAACATTACAGAATATATTGACCACTTTATTAATCCGCTTTCTCAACTTCACCCCGGTTATCTTCAGGACACTTACCACTTCATCAATAAAATTAAAAACCTTCAGGTACCTGGTCATACCTTTCTGTTTACCATTGACATTGAATCTCTGTACACCAACATTGAAACTCCACTCGGCCTCATTGCCATTCAAGACATTTTTAATAAATACCCCGACCCAGATAGACCTGATCAAGAAATAATCCAACTCCTTAACATCACCTTGACTCGGAACGACTTCACATTCAACAATAAACACTATCTCCAGTTGTGCGGGTGTGCAATGGGCCGGAAATACTCTCCGGCGTATGCCAACATCTACCTGGCCCATTGGGAGAGAACGGCCTTTCTCAAACTGCAGCACAAACCCCTCCTTTACTTCCGGTACCTGGATGACATCTTCGGCCTCTGGGACCACACCGAACAGCAATTTCACACATTTTTGGACACCTTAAATGCACATCACCCGAAAATAAAACTCAAACACAACCTTCAACACCTTTCGGTCGAGTTCCTGGACACCAGGGTCTTCTTCCAAGAATGCAGCGTCCAGAACAAAACCCTGGCCACCAAAGTTTTCTTCAAGGAAACGGACCGTCACGCCCTCCTCCATAAATCCAGTTATCACCCCAAACACACCTACAGAGGTCTTATCAAGTCTCAGCTAATCCGGTTCCACAGGATCTGCACCCTCCCGGGCCATGTGGAGGAGGCAACCAGCACCCTTTTTGGCGCGTTGAGACTCAGGGGTTACTCGAAGCGCTTCCTGAGAACGATTAAGGCGGAGGTCGCCGACACCTTCAGAGGCGGCACCGACACCCCACAACCGCCTGCCCAGTCCCTCGTCCCCTTAATTTCAACATTCTCGGAGGCTACCCATAACCTGCTCAAGACCATCAAGAGCAATTTTCAGGGGACGAGGGAACACTGTGCCGCCCTGGAGGACAGCCGTGTGATCTCCGCCTTTCGTAGAAATAAAAATCTCAAGGACATCCTGGTCCACACTGACCTCAACAAGCAAGGGACCAGGAGGGAGGCGCTTCGAGGTTCGGAGATCGGTTTTATGCGTCTCCCCCATGTTTTTAACCCCCAGAGCAGACTCGGTTTTAACTTGGGGCAGGCCCTGCCACCCACAGCTTCTAATGTGGTTTATGCTCTTAGATGCAGGGCCTGCCACAAACTATACGTGGGGGAGACAAAGAATGAGCTATATCTTAGAATTAAACAGCATCTCTACATGATCAATAGTGGGAATGGCACGAGCGTCCTATATGTACATTTTAAACTCCATGGCTCACACGGTCTCCAGAGTGTGGGCCTGGAGAGCAGCGGGCGGTGGAGCAGGGCGCAGCGGCAAGCAGCGGAGAGGAAATGGATCCACAGACTGGGAACTATAGACCCGTACGGGCTGAATGAAAAATATTAACTCCCAGTCTGTTTTTTATTGGAGCCTCGCCTGCCACCCCTTTGTCTTTTCCCACGACCCCATTATATCTCCACCATAGCACTTCTTTTATATACATGTTTATTTATATTTATATTTATATATATTTATACTTTTTCTTCACGTGTGCTCTTAATATTTATGCATGGTTTTATTCACCCTTTTAATTCTTTTTATTGTATATTGTTAAATTATTTATTTATATTTTTTATTTATCTTATTTTTTAATTTATTTATCCCCTGGTGGAGATACACCTTATGTCCTCCCCTTTCCCCATAGGCAGACGAGGCCCCCCCCCCCCCTTTTTTTTTTTTTTTTACTACTCCCAATTAAGCGGCGGACGTGGGATAGGGTTATTGGGCATAATTTTACACAATATCTCACTCATGTTTTTATTTATGCTATTTATTTATTTATCTTTTTAAAGTTTTCGAGGTGTGTGTGTGGTGTATATACATTTATTATATGTTAACTTATCTTTCTTTTAAGCACTTATTTATTTATCTTTTTAAAGTTTTAGAGGTGGTGTTTGTGTGTATATACATTTATTATATGTTAATTTATTCTTTTATATAAATTTATTTATACATTTTATATATATATCTATATATTCATTGGGGAGGTGCTGTGTGTGATTGTGTTTTTTATTTCCTTTGTTCCCATGTTTGCACTTTTTAACCTCCCTTCCCCCTTTAACATTTCCTCTCTGCCTTTCCCACTGGCAGTCGCTCTGCTGCCTAGACTGTTTTTAATAAAATTGTCTTAACTGTCTTTTATTTTAGGGTTTTGATTAAAGCCTTTTTAAAGGACAGCCCCCTTGTGCCAGTGCCCCTCGTGGCCCTTAGGAGGGCCACGCACCTTACTAAACCTAACCCTGACCCTAACCCTAACCCGACCCCCTAGAAGTCTTAGCTTGAAAAAGTCGCCCTGTTGCCTTTGTTCGCCCTAGCCTTCGTTTGCCTGACGCTCGAGAGCTGACGCTTCTGACCACCAGCAGTGGTTAAGGACAGCTATCTACTGATTGCTTATTGTCTGCCCCTTGCAATCAGCAGAGCTATTCAGCAGCAGAGAAGAAGTCACACCTCCTCAGACAGGCTGAAACTCAGTCCAATCACAACTGAGGCAGGCCTAAGTACAGCTATAGAGACAAAGTTAAAGCAAGAGTAAAGTACTTATCAGATTCTGGGTGAGTCAGAAGTTCAGTTGTTGCTCTAGAAGATGAATACAGTCAGTCAAATGTGTATAAACTGCCACCACACACCATAACTGACCTGCAGATCAATTCCTTTCCAGGGGCCAACTTCAGGAATGCGGAGTGTACTGCAAAATACTACAGTACACGTAACGGTGGAGATCATCATGTCCTTCGGCCTCTGTAATCGGGATCAAAAGGCAAAAGAAACAGCCATCAAGCAATTAGTTTGCTGAGAGTGACTTAACTTTAATTAATAATTCTATTGATGTCAATAATTTAGTTTTCTTAAATGCTGATAACCCACACGCTCCTTTCGTTCCCAACATAAACCCTAACACCACTCACAACATAAACACTAACACTCACCCTGAGGTGCACTTTCAGAAACAGAGCTGTCGGTCATCTGTTTCTTCACCACACAACATTGCAGACACACTTTCCACTCACTTCTTATGTTGCCTTTAATTTAATAAAAATGTTAATTATAACTTTGTCATGGCCGTTCCACCACATCCTCAGGGCCTCAATGAGAGAAGCATCACAGTATGAAGAAAAATTGTCCTCAACATCAGAGAAAATAAGACTTTTCTTAAAAAGCAGAAAAGGTTTCATGTCCATAAATATTTCTGGAACTTTTTAAATAATTAAAAACACTTAATAACTACAGAAAGTTGTATACGAGTAGTTTTATTTGTGAATAAACAGTCCAACATCACAATAGAGCTGCAATCCTTAAACAGAATACAAATGAAAATACCAAAGAGAAAACTACACATGTGAACAGTTTCAGTACTTCAGGTGTTTTTTTAACCTGGAAGCATTTTGTAAAAATGTGAAAAAAAAAAAAAAAAAAAGTTTGTTCAAACACAACAAACTGTGTGTGACCAGGACTCCTCTCCTGCATGCTTATTGGCCGAGAGAGCTGTCAATCAGCTGACAGGCGACTCATTTTTAAATATTAAAACAATAACATGTTGTAAACATCATTTCAATCTGTCTGATGAACCTTAATAATCTAGATGTTATTCTAACACGATGTCTGCAGGGTGGAGGACTAACATTAAAAAAAGCGTTTCAAGTTTCTCTTGTTGACTACGTTACAGAACCGTCTGCATGTTTTCTGTTTGGATTCATTCAGTTACCAAAGCAGAACATCATTAACAACTGGGGTTACATTGGTAACCACACTCACTCTCCGCCATCTTGGATCAATACTCACAATATTCAGTGAAACAACGTCCACATTTTACAGAAACAAGTGATGTCATACAGCCTGAAAAAAAAAGGGCATGCGAGGAGAAAAGAAAAATGAATTCACATCGACACAAAAAAACGTGGAAATTGCCCCCCCCCCCCCCTCTACTTGTGTCCCTTACTGGTCTTGAAAGACACCTGCAGGACTTTATCTCCCAGTCGGTACCCGTTCAGGCTGTGGATCGCCATGGCAGCCTCCTCGTAGTTCGTCATGGTGACGAACCCGAAGCCTTTGCACTTGTTGGTGTTGAAATCTCGGATCACTTTCACGTTGACGACGGCGCCGAATGGCCCGAACATCTGCCACAGGATGGCCTCGTCTGCATCCTGACCCAGATTATAGATGAAGATACACCAACCACCAGAAGGGCTGCCAGAGACTCCACCTCCTCCGCCCATGTGGTCCACGCTCATCGGAGAAAACCTGGAACAAAACAGGAAGTATGATTAACATTGAACCTGGTTAGTAATCCGATTACTTTGGTCAGAAAACAGACAGGTGAGCGTACCTGAACCTCTGGGCCTGGTGATGCACCGGACCTCCGAAGCGCCGTGATTGGCCGTGGTACATCTGTGACATCATCTGAGAGTTCCTGGCCTGATTGGGGTTGGCGGCGAACTTGACTGTGATTGGCTCCGAGCTTCCCGGGGGGGTGTGTCCATTCAGGTGTTTGACGGCGTCCTCGGCCTCAGACCTCTTATCGAAGCGGATGAAGGCCACGCCCCTTGACAGACCTGGACAGCCAATAAGATCATGAGGTAAGATATATATATAGGAGCAGTGAAGGAACGTGATCGAGCTCATGACTGATTACCGAGCTCGTTACCGGAGGCCTGGTCCACCAGCACTCTGGAGTTGATGATGTGTCCAAAGCGAGTGAACATGTCTTCCAAGTCCTGCTGACTCAGCGTCCTCGGCAGGCCGCTAATGTACAAGTTAGCATCTTTGATCATGTCGGAACTCGGACGCGCAAACGAAACCTGCAGTGAGGAAACAGGAAGTGTTTCAGTCTGTCGTCTTCACAACGAGAGAATAAAGAATCAAATAAAAAACACTGGACAACAATAAATACAGTTACATCCAGTCTTTAAATAAAATCCAGAGATATTTTAAATACGTCTATATTCAATATAAAAACAAAAATAAATAAAAACATTAATCCAGATTTCTCCCAAATCCAATACAAACAAAAAGACAAAAAGAAAGCATCCAAAAAGATCATTAGGCACTTTTGTCAAAATAAAACCATAAATTTATGCAAAGAAAACTTGCACATTGTCACACTGAACTGAAGAAATTCACAGATTCAGTGTCAACATGTGCCGATATAAAAAATACAGGGTTAGAATAATAAGTCAGAGAAACAAACAGCAGTGTTTTAAAAAATACCTTCAACCGTCACAGTTTGCAGGAGAGAAAGCAACAACAGCCTCTACTGTCCAGGAACATAAGAGAAAATAAAGAGCACCTGTTGCACATTACCTTGATAGTTTTAGACTGTAGCCTCAGGCCATTGAGGGTACTGATAGCCCTCTCTGCATCATTAGGGTTAACAAAGTTAACAAAGCCGTAACCTAAACTGTGGCCTAGAGAAACACAAAGGAAAACAACAAAATAAAAGAATAAAACTCTGTGGATATTCAAAAATAGACAAGAAATCAGTTGAAAACTCTCCATACAGTGTTTGAAAAGTGTGGACGCCACGTTCTTCTTAACAAACCCAGAAAACCTAGAACGAACACTAAAAAGTTTAGTCAGAGTGAGACCTCCTGTCCAAACATTCAAGTGACCAATCAGGGCGCAGCATCACTTTGTGACTCTGGTGGTGAGATCCTCATGTTTGTAGAGTGGTTTATGGTTTAGGGCAGGGGTATTCAAGTCAATTTACAAAAGGTCCAGATTGAGAAAATCTCCTCGGGCAAAGGTCTGGAACATTACAATAATATCTAACTTGCGCTATTTAGTGCCGTGTATGTATATCTATATATCTAGATAGATATAGATATTCAAGAAGCCTAGTAGTAGCAATGTCTCTGCGTCGTCAACTGTCAAATCAAATAAAGAAAGTAAACATCAATTATATTTTAACAATTATTCTGTTTTCAAATTTAACTGGATGGATTATAAATAATCCATAGAAATACATAAATAAATGTTCTTCTCATTTGAAGTGAAATAAGAGCTGCATTAAAGAATAACTGATATAACAGAAAGCTTTTGAAGAATGTGCATCTTAAAATAAAGTAATTCATTTTAGAAACATTAATTTCACTGAATTGTCCTGCAGCTTTAAATTCACTTCATTCAGGTGTGAAGTGATGTCAATCAAAAAAGCCACGATATTATACTTTTCTCATCTTCTAACAAGATAAATCAGTGAGCATGGACTTTATCTGTGGTTATTAAACCACTTGTTTAGCTCTATTCTCTCTGTTAACATCATTGAACAGTGAATTCATGTGTTAGGATTCTGATCATTTTGGACTCTTAGGTTTATTTGCTGTGTCTTCATTTAGATGTGAGTGGGTATGTTTGCTCAAAAGAGTTGTGCTTTGTCTCGTAGTGGCACTTCATTTACCGCTTTTAATAATCGTCACGGTCTCTGAACATGTGAGACCTACTAGCTTTAAACTGCCCGTGGGAGGAATTCACCGATAAGAGTCTGTTCATTCTTGGTTGAAGACTCTGGTCTCTCTGAACACTTTTCTCTCTTTGGAGAACGTCATGTGAAATTACTTCTCTGACTCACTCAATTATTCTCCTGCTCTTCGTTGTTTCCTCGTCTCTCCCCAGTTTGTGTACATCTCACTCAAATCAGGAAACTTGTCAGAATACCCATATTTGATTGGCTGAGCTGCATCACGTGATGTGATTTGGTTTAATAACCCGTAGGTCATCATGAGGTTATTAGGAGGTGATTCAACTGTAGTAGGACAGCACTGAAGGCCCAGGTATAAAACACACGATCCGCCACTGTGTTTACTGTTGATGGCACTTTTACTTCAAAACACTCTTTTCTTTATTGTCGTGTTAAAATAATGTCTTTAGTTTGTCTTCAGTCTGTCTTTAGTCCAATCTCCCAAAAACCTTCAAATAGTAATAAACACAATGTTGATAAATATATATATATATATATATAATATCTGTCTTCTACTGAAGAACTGGATACTATATATACATATATATAGTGTATATATAGTATATATATATATATGTTATCATATGTTATCATAGTTAGATGGCCGTCCTCTCCAGATTAAATTAAAACAAGCTCGTTAGCTGAAGGTTCAGGTTTAGGAGATTTAGTGGACATCGTGGTCTTCATGAATCCAGACTCTGATGGCCAGATTCAGTCTTCATAGTCACATGACTTTATTAAACTGTCTGCCACCACCACCATCTTTATCATCATCATCATCATCATTATCATCATTATTATTATTATTATTATTAATAAATATTATTATTAATCTGAATTAAATGAGTCAATTAAATGTTCGTGAGGTCTGCTCATCACTGTTGGGAGATGAAGATGTTTTACCTTCAATCATTTTTCTTTTTAACATCTGAGTCACCATGACGACAACTTCATGTTCCAGATTATCACATAAATATCAAATATATAGTTTTATTTTCATGTTCTGAATTTATTTATTTATATGTAATTTAAATGTTTTTTTTAATCTTATGAAATATGTTCAATAAAAGGGTTAGAATCATATTATATATATAATAAAATAGTAATATAATCTGTTATTTCATGAAGTTTATTGGTGACTAAAAGAACAAAGTGAACTTTCACTTTCAACCTTGAATAACCTTCAGAGACATGAAAGTGTTGCTCTCCACCTCCTCTCCTCCCCTCTCCACCTCCTCTCCTCCCCTCTCCACCTCCTCTCCTCTCCACCTCCCCTCCTCTCCACCTCTATCCACCTCCTCCCATCTCCACCTCCTCTCCTCTATACCTCTGTCCACCTCCTCTCCTCTGCACCTCCTCTCCTCTCCTCTCCACCTCTCTCCACCTCCTCTCCTCTGCACCTCCTCTTCTCTCACGAGCTCCTCTGCACCTCCTGAGTCCTCCCTTCTCCCTCCACCTCCTCTCCTCTCCACCTCCACTCCTCTCCTCTCCCGATCTCCTCTGCACCTCCTCCCCTCCTGAGTCCTCCCTCCTCCCCTCGGTGTTTGTGCGGAGCAAAAGGAGAAACCGGAGGAGCGGCAGAGCGATGCTGAGCGCTCAGCAGGATGTCTTTCACCTCCTCCTCCTGGTCCCGGAGTCTCCTAACTTCGCTCCTTTTGCAGCTCCTTATCGTGCCGCCGTGCCTCCTCCACCCGCAGCCGTGCCACCTCCTGGCTCAGATCGGACACACTGTGCGCGTGGGTGCGCTCCTTCCGGCGCAGCGGGCGGCTCGCGTGCAGGTCCAGGCTGCGCTGAGCCGCGCGACGGCCACGATGAACCAGGACCAAGACCGGGACCCGGAGCGGAACAACTTTCTGCCCTACAACTTGAGTCTGGAGCTGGTTTCCCGCCAGCCGGCCACCGCGGACCCGGAGTCCCTGTTCCGGTGCGTGTGTCAGGGCGTCGTGGTGCAGGGAGTGTCCGCAGTGCTCGCGTTCCCGCAGAGCCGCGAGGAGCTGTTACAGGTAGACTTCATGGCCTCGTTCCTGGAGATCCCGTTCCTCAGCGTCATTGAGCACGGAGAGCCGCTCCGGACCCAGGTACGACCAGCACGTGCGCTCCCGGTACTGCCATGAGGCTCCGAATCAACCGGGTTCTGTTGTGGTCTAACCTGGTCTGGGTCTGGGGTTAGTGGTTTTGTGTGGTCCGGTTTGACCTTCTGCTGCTTGATGTCTGGAGGTTTCTGTAACAGCTGAGATCCGGTTTGTGGTGTAAAATAAGGAGCACATGCAGCTGCTCCGTGACTGAGTGCAGAGCTGTTGTGTTTGTTGTTTGTTGTTTGTTTCCAGCTGAAAAGACATCAAAAGTGAAACTTTAGTAAAACGTTTTGTCCAGATTTCCATATAGATTTTTTTATCGTCTACATTGTGATACAAATAGAATTTGATGATTTTAGAGGTTTATTCAGAAACCAGATCCACATTCCTCAGTTTAATAGTCAAAATGACAAATTCAGTTAAAATCAACATCTTCAAATAGTCACTGAAAAAAGTTTCACTTTTAAACGTATTTGAACAATCAACAGTGTTCTTAAGCGAGACTCAACTATTAGTGAGAGGAAGAGTGTGAGTGAGAGTGAGGAAGAGTGAGTAATTGTGAGAGGAAGAGTGTGAGTAAGAGTGAGGAAGAGTGTGAGTAATAGTGAGAGTGAGGAAGAGTGTGAGTAATAGTGAGAGGAAGAGTGAGTAAGAGTTAGAGTGAGGAAGAGTGGGAGTGAGGGAGAGTGAGAGTAATAGTGAGAGTAAGAGTGAGGAAGAGTGTGAGTAAGAGTGAGGAAGAGTGTGAGTAATAGTGTGAGGAAGAGTGGGAGTAATAGTGAGAGTGAGGAAGAGTGTGAGTAATAGTGAGAGTGAGGAAGAGTGTGATTAATAGTGAGAGTGAGGAAGAGTGTGAGTAATAGTGAGGAAGAGTGAGAGTGAGGAAGAGTGTGAGTAATAGTGTGAGGAAGAGTGAGGAAGAGTGATAGTGAGGAAGAGTGTGAGTAATAGTGAGAGTGAGGAAGAGTGAGAGTGAGGAAGAGTGAGAGTAAGGTGTGGGAGGAGCTCAGCTCTCTGCTGGTGAAGACTTCTACCTGCAGAGCTTCTGTATTTACAGTATAACAGTAAAACATCGATTTGTTTAAAACATTTTTTGTCCCTCAACGACCCAGAATGTGCAGAACTTCCTGCCGGAGGCTTTCAGAGTAAAAGCCTGAGTGTGTGTTAATGAGATTATCTCTGCACTGAAAACAATCCAGTTAAAGCTGATATCAGGTTTCCTTGTTTTTAATCCTGTTCTTCATCAAACTACACAGAATATAATTCAGAGTTTCAGAAATGGGCCACCAACATATTTAATGTGATATTTAGAGATGTGAGTCTTCATACAATGTGTACTTTGAGCCGATTGAAGAGTTTCATATCATTCTTGGATAATTGTGATGAGCTTTATATTTTTTCTATAGAGTCTCAATGAGCAATGAGTCCTGAATCCACAAACAGCTGATTCAGTGTTTGAAGTGAAGCATTGGTCCTCCTGCTGCTGTTTGACTCTCTCTGAAGGAGCTCAACATCTGCTCAGAGACTCAGCGACTCAGCAAGGGAACCTAGCTGCTGTATGATGTTTACAGAACAGATTCCTCTCATCAGGTCAGAGACGATCAGCAACAGCTTTCCATTCCAGCTCAGTTTGTGCTTCTCTCCTCAATCAGTGGTCTGAACCAGCCTGATACAACCTCAGTGTTTCACTGCATACCTCATCTTCTATATGAATCCCACCATAAATGTGAATTCAATTTATTTCTACAGCCCAGAATCACAAATATTCTTCTTCAGAGTTCTTTACAATCTGTACAACAAACTCACATCTGAACAAGAAAAACCTTTAAAAACCTCAGAGAGTGACAGAGGATTTGATCAGAGAGTTTTATTACCATGAAGACATTCGATGTAGTGATATTAAGTATTTCTTGTTATAAACTAAATACTTCCTCTCTGATCGCTGCAGGAACCAATGAGCCGTCAGGAAGCTGAGCTCAAACTGATAAATAGAATCCAAAGAGGTTTATGATTCTAAACATCTCAACAGTTTCAACCTTTTATTCACACATTTAGTCCTTTAACTGGTTAGTTACCATCACCTGGTTTCACTGGTTTAGACCGGTTTTACTGCCCCTGGTGTATCTGGGTTAACTGGTTTCATACAGTGAACTGGGCCTCTCACCTGATTGTTTTTTTATCAGAACTCACATTAAACAATAACTTCCACATCGAGGCTGGTGCAAAAACATCCTCCAGAGCTAAAATAAAATAAAGTAGTTTATCTCTTAGAAATCACCACTAACATTATTTTAGTGGATTCAGTTGTTCAGATACATGAAATGCTTGAATGCATGAAAATGTTTGAAATACAGTTTTTTTGGTTTGTCATTGAAACGTTGTAATCTATATTTCAGCTGTTGGTGGTGTCACGTTCCCCTTTCTGCGCAAACACAACACGGCACATAACACTCCCTCCCATAAGACCAAACATCTGTTTGGCCACAACCAACCCCCATCATACATGTATTTACATCATAACAAAAAATAACACACAAGACAACACACAGAAGGAGACCTATTGCAAATGTCCTCCGGACTGATTTAACTGTTGCCTTACCCGATTGTGCGACCCACTTCCGCATCACCACCGCGCTTTCTACTAGGAAAGACCCCCCACCACTGCACTCACTGGTGCCCTCACCCACTGCGGTGAAACACTTTGCCAAGGCTGGATCGCCTCTCTGTGCGCCGATGAGTGCCTCACGGGTCAATGGCAATGCCACTGCCGGCTCAGTCGCGGACGTTGCTACACCTTTGGGGTCCTTTGAGGTGCCGTTCACCGACCCACCAACAAGGAGAGACCTATACTCAGACAGCACAGAAGCCAACAGTGAATCAGTTATGGGGACATCCACAACTTCAGGGTCAGAGAACACTTTACCTCCCACTACATCGTTCCCCATGATGAACTCCACCCCATCAATGGGAAAATGTGCGCTGACGGCTACTGGGAAGAAACCACTTATTAATTTGGTCTGCACATAGACCCGGTGGAGAGGTGCGGGAACGAAACCCATTTCGATACCTCTCACCACAGTACTCACGTCACCGGCAGATTTGGCACTAAAAGGCAGAGCACTGGCAAGGATGAAGGACTGGGAGCCACCAGTGTCATGTAGCACCGTCACGGGCACTGGTCCTCTGCGTCTCCTGTGAGCGACACAAATCCTTTTAGGATGAACCGTTTAAAACACTCAGGCACTTTTGGAGCGGCGGCCTGGCCAATGGGAGTCACCGTCGTCACTAACCCAACTCCCGTTGGCTGCTGTCCGGAAGCTGCCTCCTGCTGCTTCCGTCTCCAGTCTACGATCAAGTGACCAGGATCATGACAGAAAAAACACTGTTTCTCAGCCTTAGGACCCGACCGAGAACCATTTCTGCGTGACCCATGTGTGCCACCATTTTCCTGCGAGTACTCACACTGCTGAGCATCTCACCTTGAAAACACATTCCTATGCGTTAGAGTAAATTTGTCTGCCAAGCCAGCCCAAGTAAATATATGATTTATTTTATACATATGTTGATTTGGATGTTTGACTGAGACAAACTTCAGTGATTAACTGGAATTCATTTAACAAATGGAACTGTAACAAATTATAGGAAATATCGACATAATTAGGAACATACAGACCATAATACTCATAAAGTGTTCCTGAATGTCTTATAGCAAAGCACTCAGGGAGCGGCCTGTGACCTCTGACCTTTTATTAATTAGAAGAAACCTGTGGTGATGTTTTAATCTGGATGAGCTGTCAGACTGAAGCTCGTTAAGACTCCCTCGTTAGGAGACTTAACGAGGTGATAATTGCTGCTGATATTTGAGTCTCTGCAGGCTGATAAACAGACTGCTGATAAGTTATCAGACTGATCCCAGACCAGCTGGAGACCCCGAATTACACACACACACACAAAGACCAACATGTAGTGACGACATGTTCAGGTCCTGTGGGACAAACGAGAACTAACAGCTTCCAGTTTGTCAGGAATTCAGTTCACGTTCGTCAACACGAGTTCTGCTTCATTCAAAGACACAGACACACACACACACACACACACACACAAAGCCCTGAGCTGCCTTCAGGCTCTCAGACGTTAGTGAGGAACATTTCCAACTGATAACACAAATAAGACATATTTATATTCAGTATAGAACTTAAGTAGGTTATAGATGAGACTCTTATTTATTCTGTAACATCGCACACAAACTGAATAATAACACACTTGTGTCGTCTTTCAAGGTCGTCTCTTCTGCTGCTGAGAAAACCACCGACTGTCTTCCAGCACACATATGTTTGATAGAAGTTGTTTAGATAGTTTTCCTGTGTTCACACTCAATCGTGATGATGATAACCATGTGATGAGATTCAACAACACAGATAGAAGACATTCACAGTTCACTGTGTGAAATCTGTTCCTGTAGTTTCCTGAGCAGGAAAACAAAGTATTTATTTATTATAATGCATTTTCATAGGAATGCATGAAAACTTAGGAGTTTTCATAAGATATCGAACTGGAAACTATATGATTAAGAATTCTGAATAACTTTCTAGGTTGTTTTTGTGTTAATGAGGTTTACTCTTCAGTTTGTGAAGAATAAACAGTCCAAACCTGAACTGTTTTATTTCTCCTCCGTTACATCACACTGATCATATTTTATATTATATCTCTTTCCCCAGAGAGTATTTTGCTGTTTGTCTCCTCTGCAGTGTGAAATCCTCTGGCAGTGTTGACAGTCTCTGTTTCCTCTCACTTCTTGTGTAATTGTGTAGCTGTTGTGTTTGGCTGTGAAATAAATCCAGTGTGACTCTGAGCTGCTGGATTCTCTCTGATGAAGTGAAACATTTATCTACTGTTTAGAAAGTCTTTGATCAGAGGAGGATTATCCTCCACCTCTCTGCTGTCGTTCTTTCTCTTTCTTGTCTGTTGTTGCTGTGAAATGATTGGTCGTCTCTAACGGACATGAGAGGATCAAGTGTTTCTCTGATGTATTCGGTCTGTGAGCGGCTCACAGCTTTAACTGCTGGAGAAACGATCACATTAAAGAGCAGCAATCACAGAAACACCAACGTGAAAACATGAAACTGACATTAAAATGATGAGTTCAGTGGTGATTTAACCCCTCAGAGAATCGCCACCTCATCGTGGTGACTGAGACTCTGAGTCCATCAATGAATGAGTAATGAACCGAAACGTGGAGCTGCAGCACAGAACCGGACCTGTGAGGGGAAGTCCCTGAAGCACCTGGTTCATTCTGAAAGAACTACATGGAGCCCACCAGCCGTGAGGTTCAGAGTTAGTTGGCCCTCAGGTGGTTCGACCCTTCAGGTGGGTGGACCCTTCAGGTGGGTCGACCCTTCAGGTGGGCCGACTCTTCAGGTGGGTTGACCCTTCAGGTGGGTTGACCCTTCAGGTGGGCTGACATCTGGCATCTAAACCAGGGACGGGGAAGGTCAATTCTCTGGTGGGTTAGGGAATCAGGGATACCAGCTCAAAATAGGATCAGCAACAAGTCTAGAACCAAACCCTTGGACAGAGAATTTCTGGGGGGGACAACGTGAGTCCTTGAGAGACTGTTGGAGTATCTGGTCCTCATAGAGTCTCTGGGTGGAGTCCTGGAGAGGATGCTGCCTGGGGGGGGTAAGTGGTAGGAACAGCCTGGTGGTTGTTGGACTTTGGTGGCAGTCATAGATTGTCCATAAACACCGTGTTGGTGGTGTTGTGTCCTGATGTTGTCTTTGTGTTTTATTTATTTTATAAATGTGACAATTGAAACATCTGCAATAAACCTGCAGTGAGACGGAACTTTAAATCCATCATCATCTTTCACACAGCAGCAGCTCTGAGACCGCTCAGCTAATTGAACTCCTCTACCTCACTGTCTTCTTCTGCTTAAAGTTTCTTTATCAACCAGAGAATCAGAGTAGCTCTTCTCCCAGCAGGCTTTGCTGTGTCAGCAGGACTGAAGCTCACCAATGAACAGCAGAATGAGAACTTCTCCTCTGGACACAGCTGGCTTCAAAGGAATATGTTCTACTCGTGGTGTACTAATAATAACAGCAGCAGACTATAATGATAATAAAAGCAGTAATAGTAACAGTACTAGTAATAGAAATGTGACTAATAATAATAACAATAGTAGCAGGGGGTCCAGGTAAAACCAGGATCCATGGAAACCTGTGAAGAGAGAAAGCACAGAGAGTCTCGTGGACTCCATGTTTCTGTGAGGAAGTCAAACAGCTGGATGAAGTTCACCTTGAGAATCTGAAAGCTCTGGACTTTGTTGGACTGTCTTGGCTGAAAAGCCTCTTCAGTGTCTCGTGGAAGTCGAGGACACTTCCTGTTCAGTGGTGGAGCGAGATGGTTCCTCCCATCTTTAAAAAGGTGTGCTCCATTTATGGGGTGTCACACTGCTCAGCCTCCTGAAAGTTTGTTCTCAGGTTCTCAAAGGAGTCTCAGACCGATTGTGGAACCTCAGAACCAAGGAGGAGTGTTGAGGAATCTCAAAGGATCGTCGGATCGTGTCCCTCAGAGAGGAGGAATACAGGTACCTGGGTCAGTACTACGAGCCATCCGGTCCTTGTTTAACCAAAATCAGACCTGTTTCAGGAGGAGAGGAGGGGAGGGAGAGAGGAGGGAGAGGAAGGATAGGAGGAGAAGGAGGGAGAGGAAGGAGAGGAGAGCAGGTGAGGAAGGAGAGGATGAGAGGAAGATAGGAGGTGAGGAAGGAGAGCTGGAGAGGAGAGGTTCAGCAGAGAACAGATTTCATTATCGAGCTATTCAGCTGCTCGACTTCAATAGAAGAAGTGTGTGTGTGTGTGTGTGAGAGAAAGAGAGAGAGATTGAAAGGATTCTGATAGTGCCGCCCTGTTATAGAGCAGAATAATGAACCACTGTTCCAAAACAGACAAACCTATCTGTCTCGCTCTGTCTGTCAGTACTTTATACTGCAGACTGAGCTCCTGTCAGTACTTTATACTGCAGACTGTGAGCTCCTGTCAGTACTTTATACTACAGAAAGTGAACTTCTGTCAGTACTTTATACTACAGACTGTGAGCTCCTGTCATTACTTTATACTACAGACTGTGAGCTCCTGTCAGTACTTTATACTACTGACTGTGAGCTTCTGTCAGTACTTTATACTGCAGACTGTGAACTTCTGTCAGTACTTTATACTACAGACTGAACTGCTATCAGTACTTTATACTACAGACTGAGTTTCTGTCAGTACTTTATACTACAGACTGTGAGCTTCTGTTAGTACTTTATACTGCAGACTGTGAGCTTCTGTCAGTACTTTATACTACAACCTGTGAGCTTCTGTCAGTACTTTATACTACACACTGTTAACTTCTGTCAGTACTTTCTTCTACAGATCAGCTTCTGTCAGTACTTTATACTACAAACTGTGAACTGCTATCAGTACTTTATACTACAGACTGAGTTTCTGTCAGTACTTTATACTACAGACTGTGAGCGTCTGTCAGTACTTTATACTATAGACTGAACTTCTGTCAGTACTTTATACTACAGACTGAGTTTCTGTCAGTACTTTATACTACAGACTGTGAGCTTCTGTCAGTACTGTATACTACAGACTGAGCTTCTGTCAGTACTTAACACTACAGACTGTGAGCTTCGGTAAGTACTTTATACTACAGACTGTGAACCTCTGTCAGTACTTTACACTACAGACTACCAGCTTATGTCAGTACTCTATACTACAGACTAAGATTATGTCAGTACTTTATACTACATACTGTGAGATTCTGTAAGTACTTTATACTACAGACTGTGAGCTTCTGTAAGTACTTTATACTACAGACTATTAGCTTCTGTCAGTACTTTATACTACAGACTGTGAACTTCTGTCAGTACTTTATACTATAGACTATTAGTTTCTGTCAATACTTTACACGACAGCATGTGAGTTTCTGTCAGTACTTTATACTACAGACTACCAGCTTATCTCAGTACTTTATACTACAGACTATCAGCTTCTGTCAGTACTTTATACCACAGACTATCAGATTATGTTAGTACTCTATAGGAGCATTTGATTGGATGAGGAGGAAGTAAATTCTTTCACAGCTCTGAGACGACAGATAACAGAACTCTAAAAAAACACTACAGTATGTAGTATAAATACTGACAGAATCTGATAGTCTAGTACACATTAACTCTGAGTGTGTGTGTGTGTGTATGTGTGTGAGAGACAAATAATGCTGTTGGTCACGCTCCGAAACATTTTGTGAAATTGGCAGGCTGCCACATATCCCAGCATGCATCAGTGCTGTAATGACAGTGACCTTCAGTTAATTTAATCTACCACAACATTCACATCAGCTGACCTCTGACCTCTCCTGTGTCTCAGACCACCGCTGGTGACATATATATATAGACGGCACTTAGGTTTCACAGGAACTTGACCTAATTTCTGCTCCAATCAGATCACTGCTGCAGAAACATGTTTTTGCCTGGAGCAGTGATTACCTAAATGTTGGATGTAAACAGCTGCTGGTTTAATGTATTCTGTGCTTGATGTGATGGATGTGGGCTGGATCAGAGCCAGCAGCCTGCAAGACTCATTGATCTGTCTGTCCTCTTTAATCAAAGACTCTGGACTGCTGAGCTTTTAGTGAGATGAACCTCAGACTGTCTTTAAAGACAGAGCCACAACTCTGCAGACAGACTGAAGACAAACTGAAAACGGTCTGAAGACAGACTAAAGAGAGACAGAAGACAGACTAAAGACAAACTGAAAATAGACTGAAGACAAACTGAAAACAGACTGAAGAGAGACTAAAGACAGACTGAAGAGAGACTAAAGACAGACTGAAGACAAACTGAAAACGAACTGAAGACAGACTAAAGAGAGACTGAAGACAGACTGAATACAGACTAAAGACAGACTGAATACAGACTGAAGACACACTCTAGACAAACTAAAATCGGACTGAAGATAGACTAAAGACAAACTAAAAACGGACTAAAGACAGACTGAAGATAAACCGAAGACAAACTGAAGACAGACTAAAGACAGACTGAAGACAAGCTAAAGACAGACTGAAGACAAACTAAAGACAGACTGAAGAGAGACTAAAGACAGACTAAAGAGACTGAAGACAGACTAAAGAGAGACTGAAGACAGACTGAAGACAGACTAAACAGAGACTAAAGACAGACTAAAGACAGACTAAAGACAGACTGAAGACAAACTAAAGACAGACTGAAGACAAGCTAAAGACAGACTGATGACAGACTAAAGATAGACTGATGACAGACTAAAGATAGACTGAAGACAAGCTAAAGACAGACTGATGACAGACTAAAGATAGACTGAAGACAAACTGAAATACACAGTTTTGTAGTAGTTTCATGGTACAAATACTGTGAGGAGAGGAAACAGAAGTAAAGAAATGAAAACAAAGATTCAGGCTCCATCTGATGAATCGTGGACAGATGAGGAGACAACAGGCCGCTGAGACAGAAGACACTCGTCTCTTTCTAGTTGTCTTGTGTGTTTTTGTCGTTCATGCCTTCGAGGGAATTATTGTACTTCTTACTTCAATACATGTATTTATAATGAGAATGAAGTACAACGCAATGGTTGTTCTCCACTGCTGTACTCCGATGGAGTAGTTTAGTCTGGATCCTAAAAACCAGGTTTCATGAATGTGAAGCGAGGAACTTCGTGCATGAGGCTCAGAATACACTCACAGTATATTTTGGATGCAGTCTGGAGAGTTTCTCACATCATCACGCAGTTTCCTAAACACCACAAATCACCACGTTTTTCTTCCTTTTCTCCTGAAGAGCTCCTTCATCTCAGGACGGACTGTTGCAATAACTCCTCCACCAGAAACCAGTCTTTGATCAGAGTCACTACAGGGTGCTAGAACCATATTCCTGAGATTAATCCGGAGTCCTTTCACTCAGAGCCAAGCTACCTTTTCTAAATCCTTCATGCTGCTTTGACTCTGAACAGAAACCAGATCAGACCGCGACTGTGAGAGAAACCAGATCCACATTCAGACCACATGAACTTCAAGGTCTTCAGATCGTTGTAATGTTACACAATTCAATTTATTTAGTTTAGCCCAAAATCAGGAATCACAGATTACAGATTACAGATCACAAATCCTCCTCAGAGTTCTTTACAATCTGTACACATGCGACATCCTCTGACCTTTGACCCTCACATCAGAACAGGAAACAGAGGAGGAATCATCACATTGCCCACATTGCCCAACAACACATTATTTTTGGGTTTGTTTTACATCTTGAGTCAGTTGAATCCAGTGGCGGGCCGTGCATTTCATACCTGGGCCTTCACTGCTGTCCTGCAGCTGAAAAACCTCCTAATAACCTCATGATGGTGCCACAGCTTAAATTGTAGGAAATATAATGTTTTCTGCGCTCATGTAGGAGACAACAGGCTGTGTGACCTCTGAACCAGAACAAAAAAAACCACAACAAAGAACCGCTGAGGCCCCGCACTTATAGGAGGCTAGGCTAACTAGCTTAACAAACAATAACTCCGCGCATGACGGTATGCTTCGTAATTAACGGACAATGCATATAGTCCAAATCTATATAATTAACACAATGACAAGAATAAACTCATAAGAACCAGTCACATATATTCATACGACAACAGAGCAACACATCCATCCAGCAGAGCTGCAGCGGATCACCTCCACACTGGAGGGCCATTCAGATATTAGATGTAAATACAAACACAGTTGACTTAAAGACAAACTCCATCCTCCTTTCTTTGTTGACTAAGAGTTTAATCCGGTTAAATCCCAACTCATAAATCTGTTTCTCCTCCTTCAGCCATTGAGTGTTAAAAATACAAAGCAGGTAAAATAATAATAATCTACACCAAGCAAGATGCTAAACATGTCATAACTTCTTCATATCTTTCAATTTGAACTCTCACTACTCCGACTAAGCTCTGATGTTAAGTTAAGTTTGACAATAGTCACGTGCTCGCCCACTGACCAATCACAGCGCACGCTGCACCTCACTGCAGAGCTGCACCTGGACACTGAGCTGCACGTAATGCTGACGTACTTGTAGGCCAGCTAGCAGCTCTGACACGTCGAAGAATACGCCCAACATGTCAAACTAGAGATCTGATTGGTTGAACACTATGACAATCAACAATATCGTCCCCATTCACTTAAAGTGCACATGGATTCACTTGTGAGTCTGCAGGCCTCGGGCCTCTCTTCTTACCTAGAGACACAGAGGTGAGATCTGATTGGATAAAAGCTCTACTTAAAACAAGCTGCACTGGAAGCAGAGCAACTGAGGAAGACAGTAGCTGTGCAATGAGAACATAAGATAATGGTGAAAATATGTTTATAAATTATAATACATGTAGTGTATTTAAGAACAATTATTAAATTATAAAATAGATATAACTTTGTGATTCTGTTTAGCAGAGAAGGCTTTGATGGCCCACCACTGGTACACACTGTATACAGCAATGCTTGTATTTCTACTGGTGATGACATCTTAAGGAACAGTGAGTATTGAAACTATGAAATATTTATTGGGAAAGTGGATAGATGGAAATCAGGTTTGTGTATCAGATCTTTTCATCTCTTGTCCTTTTTATATTTAATTCATATTTTATTGAATCAACTTCTTTGATCTCATTTCTGTTTCTGTGTTTTATTGATCCTCCGTTTCAACACATGGGCAGAAACTTTACTTTAGAACCAACGTATGCATTAGAAGTAGTTTCAGTATTCCTGACGTTCTGTACAGAGACACTTTCTTTAATGAGAAAACATGAAGTTTCTCAGTGTTCAGGTTTAGTTTAGAAACTAAAGGAAAGTTTATTTGTACAGCACATTTCAACAAGGTAATTCAATGTGCTTCACATAAAACCATTAAAAGCATCAAAACTAGTTGTAGGAGCCAGGTGTGGCCTGTGACATTTTGTATGCCCTTTTTTGTCACTTCCGGTGCACTTCCGGTGATTGAGTCACGTGGTGCTGGGAATAGCCACAATGGGGGTTTATCAGCTGTCAGAATTAGACTAGGGGAAGGATTGGAAGGAGAGGGGGTGAGAGAGGGAGCCTTATTTTTTGTTGACCGCTATTTCACGCTATTTTTACATGTTATTCACATTAATATTGACAAATTATTGAGTTATGATTGTATGCCATCTAGAATCAACGTTTATTTGTTGCCCACAAATAAACACTCGAAACTCATCCACTGGATTCCGGAAGTCATTTACGTTACAGCCAGCGCGTCCGCAAGTTTAATCTCCCCTGCTTAGCCTCTCGGTGACTACTGGAAAGTTGCTCATAGTCACCTACACTAGTGCTGGGCAAGTTAACGCGTTATTATCGCGTTAACGCATTCATTAATTAACGCCGACAATTATTTTATCGCGCGTTAACGCAGTTTTTTTAAATTATTAAGCGGACATTTGTAACACAAGAACCGGCCGGCCAACCGGCCGCCGGCACCAAGCGGTGAACAGCTGTTTGTGTGGCGTCACTTCCTTCTCTTCCTGCTGCTGCTGCCATTACTGCCATGGTACAGACTCCCTCCAGGTTCCCTTGCTTCACCTACATTCCCCTGGGTCCTAAGTCCCTCCATGTATAGCTTCTTATCACCCTCTATGTACCAATGTACATTTATAACAAATACCACACATATTACGGTAATCAGCATTGCATATGTGTCTGACCAAAATACCAAAGAAAGCAAAAAATAAATGATTCATTTAAATGATTGTTTTAGAGTTTTTAAAGTGTTTTGTTTGTAATATGTATAATAAGCATCATTTAGTTATCAATACTGAGAATTTAACAAACATAAAAACATGACGTAGATAGGTTTGCAGTTTTCAAGACGTATATTAAAATATCATCTCTTACACACATGAAGATAAAGTTATGAACACCGGCTGAATATCTATGATCAGAATCATTATAACTGTGTTATAACTGCTACTGTGTAAAGGGAATACTGCTGCTAACAACAACCTGATGTGTTTAAAGTGTTTACAAACCAAATGTTATTGACCTTTAGTTCATATAGCAGCACTTTCAAGATAAAAGTGCACAATACACTACTTTTGGCTCATAACAATGCGATTAATCGCGATTAAAAATTGTAATCGTTGCCCAGCACTACTATATATATATATAACCTTTATTTAACTAGGAAGTCACATTGAGATTAATAGCTATTTTACAAGTGAGAGTTAGCCAAGACAGGGTCAAATAGCAGCATCCAACACATGACAGGACAACAACATCAGATCACAGCCACCTGTGATCAAATCAGGGAGATCCAAAGAGCTGGTGGTGGACAAACACTGTCCTCCTGCATCAGGGAACATCCAGGGAATGGACACTGAGATGGTGAAATCTTACAAGTACCTGGGTGTTCACCTGAACAATAAACTGGACAGGACAACACAACTCTTTGACTCTTTATACAAGGCCTTAGGAGTGGGGACAAGGCCTTGTATAAAGAGTCAAAATACAGGTTTAGCAAAGCGGTGAGAGATGTTAAACGACTGTACTCTGAGAAACTGCAACACCAGCTCTCAGCAAGTGACTCTGCTTCTGTCTGGAGAGGTCTCAGACAGATCACCAATTACAAGCCAAAAACCCCCCACTCCATGTATGACCTCCGCCTGGCAGATGGGCTGAACGAGTTCTACTGTCGCTTTGATAGACAATGGGACAGCCCTGACTCCATCCCCCACAGCTCCATCAACCAGCCCCAGACCACCAGGTCCCCCTCCCCCAGCCCAGCAGGGGCCCATGCCCCTGTACCCCCCCACCCCGGGGCCCCCCCCCCCCAGTAACGACTCTCTCTATTTGGGAGAGTGACGTCAACAGGCTTTTTAAAAAACAGAACCCCCGCAAAGCAGCCGGCCCGGACTCTGTCTCACCCTCCACCCTGAAGCATTGTGCTGATCAGCTGTCTCCGGTATTCACAGACATCTTCAACACCTCCCTGGAGACATGCCACGTACCAGCCTGCTTCAAGGTCTCCACCATCATCCCCGTCCCCAAAAAACCTAGGTTCACAGGACTTAACGACTACAGGCCCGTCGCCCTGACCTCTGTGGTCATGAAGTCCTTTGAATGCCTGGTCCAGTCCCACCTAAAAACCCTTACTGACCCACTCTTGGACCGCCTGCAGTTCGCCTACAAAGCCAACAGGTCTGTAGACTACGCAGTCAACTTGGCCCTTCATTTCATCCTCCAGCATCTGGACTCCCCAGGAACCTACGCCAGGATCCTGTTTGTGGACTTCAGCTCTGCCTTCAACACCATCATCCCGTCTCTGCTGCAGGACAAGCTCTCCCAGCTGCACGTGCCCGACTCCACCTGCAAGTGGATCACAGACTTCCTGTCTGACAGGAAGCAGCACGTCAAGCTGGGAAAACACATCTCAGCCTCTCAGACCATCAGCACCGGTTCTCCCCAAGGCTGCGTTCTTTCCCCTCTTCTCTTCTCCCTGTACACCAACAGCTGCACCTCCAGTCACCAGTCCGTCAAGCTCCTGAAGTTCGTGGATGACACCACCCTCATTGGACTCCATCACCAGGAAGGCTCAGCAGAGGATGTACTTCCTGAGGCAGCTGAAGAAATTCAACCTGCCAAAGACAATGATGGTGCACTTCTACACAGCCATCATTGAGTCCATCCTCTGCTCCTCCATCACGGTCTGGTATGCTGCAGCCACTGCCAAGGACAAGGGCAGACTGCAGCGCATTATTTGCTCTGCCGAGAGGGTGATTGGCTGCAATCTGCCGTCCCTCCAGGACTTGTTCACTTCAAAGGGCCCTGAAGCGAGCAAGAAGGAACGTAGCCGACCCCTCTCACCCTGGACATGAACTGTTTGTGCCCCTTCCATCCGGTAGGAGGCTGAGGTCCATCAGGACCAAGACCTCACGACACATCAACAGCTTCTTCCCGTCGGCAGTCGGTCTCATTAACAGAGCCCGGGACCCCCACTGACTCTGTCATCCCCAGGACAAATTCCTACCGGTCACTCCCCTGCATCCCTTCTATTACACTCGACACTTTTACACTACACCTACATCTCACTTGTTTATAGTCCTGTTATCTGTTCGTTTGTGCACTTTATTTTATATTTTTCTGTAAATTTGAATATGTTTCTACTTTGCATTGTTGATTGTTGTTGATTGTTGTTAAATGTTCTGCACCTCCCGTCATGTCAAATTCCTTGTATGTTCAACATACCATGGCAATAAACAGTTCTGATTAGAGCAGACTATCTGCTGAGCAGATTCGGGTCTTTTGGAGCTGCTGAGGACTTTTTTAGACTCTTTTATGGAGTGGTCAGCTGGGCCAGCAGCTTCTCCACTGCTGACAGGAGGAGACTCAACACACTGGTTAAGAAGCTAGCTGTGTGCTGGGATGCCCTCTTGATCCAGTGAAAGTGGTGGGAGAAAGGAGAGGTGGCTAAGCTATCATCCTTGATGGAAAACATGCACCTTCCCCCAGGACTATCCTCACCATGGTTAACATTCCCCAGGACTATTGCCACCATGGTTAGCCTCATCATCTTCCTGAGCCCATTGGCACATTTTAAAGAATTACAGAGGGATTGTTGTAATTCGTTAGGCTTAACAGAAGATTCAGCTTTGCCCGAACCCATCTATCATGGTGCAATGTGTGCTCATTCTGACAACTCAAGTGTCATAAAAAGTGAAGGATTTTGCTCAGCGATGCAGCAGAGCTAAAACAACTAACCTGTCACCATTTAATTTGATGTTTTTCAAACTACTGTTTGTGAACTAGCTGAGATGGATTCAGGTCAACACACAAGGGATTGAGAACATGAATCCAATCAACATCAGGAAGTGACCCTTTGACACAGAGGATTATTGTTTTTGGGTTTGTCATGTTTTACATTTTAAATATGACTTCTGCATTAGTCAGTGATTTCCTACATTGCCCAGGAAGCCCTAGGACAGACCCGACCCGACCTGGAGGGCTGGTTGTATTCAGCTGTGTTGAGCAGAAACAGTAACGAAGACTCAGCTGGTTTTTATTTTGTCCTCAGGAAACTATTCTTGCTTTAATCTGCAGAAACACAAACACTGTATTGTAATAAAAGTTATTTCTGTGTAACACAGGGGGGGGGGGGTTGACATGTCCAGGGTCTGAGTCCTGATTAATTCCTCCTTCTGCATAAAGTAAGTAAAAAACTTCAGGAAGTTCTGAAACAATGAGTCCATTCATTCATTTGTTCATTGACAGAACATTAATTATCAACTACTTTTTTATCTATTAATCACACAACACCCTAACCCTTGTTTGATCCGTGTCTCCATGAAACCATATTGAAGACAGAACCATGTCTTCATGAAGAAGGAAGTCAGCGATGAACATTAATAATAACTCTGTCATTGGTTGTCATTAGAAACTAGATTATATGAACTCATTAAGGAGTTCTCTTTCTGCTTATATTTATATTTTTCACTAAAACTCACTGTGTCCTTCAGGTTCCCTGATGGTTCTCTGATGGCTCTTTAGTGGTTCACTGATGGCTCCCTGATGGTTCTCTGATGGCTCTTTAGTGGTTCTCTGATGGTTCTCTGATGGCTCTTTAGTGGTTCTCTGATGGCTCTTTAATGGTTCCCTAATGGCTCCCTGATGGTTCTCTGATGTGTCCCCGATGGCTCTTTAATGGCTAATTGATGGTTCCCTGATGGTTCTCTCTTGGTTTGTGGAGCGTTGCTCTCCAGAAGTAGAATTGTCCTCAAGACACCAGACAGGTTCTAATATCTGATTGATATCTGATGATTTGTTCTGACATGTTGTTCTCCTTCTGGTTCTCTTCCTGATTCTAACTCCTGGTGCTGCATAGAACCGGTTCCACCTGCAGATGGCGATGGGGGTTCCGGAGTCCGGTCTGTCCAACCTGTTGCTGACGGTTCTGCAGCGGTCTGGTTGGAGAGAGGGTACCGTGGTTCTGTGTCGAGGCTGGGAGGAGGCTCGGGGTCTCCTGCGGCTGCTGGACAATGGGAGTTGGAGCATTGCATCATGGGACGGTGGGGGAGGAGTCACCTGGCACGTGCGTGCCCTACTGAACTTGACACAGTTGGCACATGACCACACTCAGATCCACGACTTCCTGTCCCGACACTTCCGCCAGAAGCAGCCCTCGCCCGCGTCAGTGCTGCTGTTCGGAGCGGACCCCCAGTGTGCGGCGGCGGTTCTGCGCAGCGCTCAGGACCTGGGCCTCACGTCACCCATGGTGCACTGGGTGCTGGGCCAGCCCCTCAGCCCCGACGCGCTGCACGCCATAGGGCTGCCTCTCGGCCTGCTGGCCTACGGAGAGGTGGAGAGGAAACCGCTCGACTTCTACGTCAACGATGCCCTGCAGCTCGTCACCAGGGCCATCGCAGCGGCAACCGTGGTGAGACCGGACCTGGCTCTGATCCAGAACATGGTGAACTGCTACGACAAACCCAACAAACATGAGGTGCCGTCCTCCGGACAGTACCTATGCAGGTAAGAACACATTTCTTAGTGTTCTGAGAAACGTAATAATAATAATGACTTCTTCGGTTATTTAACCAAAAGATAAAATATCTAACTGACCTCAATGTGTCTAAACGCACAGAAATGATGTTTCTCCTACACCATCAGTAGATTTATAATCAGTGTTCATTAGCAAATGTAATCAGTGCCAGTGAAATATTAACATGTATTCCTCATTCTAGTCCCAATGAGTTCTGATATTTCTCCAGCCAGCAGCTCTTTGAATGTTGATTATTTTCTCACCAAACTGTGGATTCAGTTGTGTTTTATCAGCAAAGTGGAGGAAAAGCCTCCATCCTTACCTCTCAGACGGGAGGAGCTAAGACTGTAGGACCCGAGAGGGGAAACACACAGATTCATTTTCATATTCATGAATGCAATCTGTGCCTTTTATTTTATTTTAATTGTGTGTAAATATAAATATGTTGGTTTTACATATATATATATATATATATATA
>NW_022280331.1:31559-36510 GCF_004355925.1 Anarrhichthys ocellatus
TTTTCATCTGACTTCATCCTTCCATCTCAGTTAACTGATCCCAGTCCTGCTGTCTTGACTATGGGGCCCTCTAACGGTGGTCTGTTCACAGGTCGGGGGTCAGGCTGCATCCTGTCATCCACGTTAGGTTTGAGGGCGTGGCCTCTTCATCAGGGCACCTGAGTGACTCTTCCAGCAGCGAATCAGCTGTCAGGTCATCGAGGCGACTCCCGTTGGCGTCTCCGACTCGTTGTCTGCGATTTGAGGATGAGACGGAGACGGAGGTGGAGTCTCGTTACCTGGAGCGACAAAGGCAGAGGAGACATGGGGGGCAGCGATGGACAGGTGTCCTGGTCTCTAAACCGAACCTGAACCAGTACATCAACGGTAGGGCGGAGGCTGGACATGTTGACAGACAGCAGACAGGACTGACGCCTGCAGGGGGGGTGGGTCAGTGTGACTCCTGTGGGACAGTTTTGGGAGGCGGAGTCAACCTGAACCTCCGTCTACACCCACCTGAAGACCAGGGGCGGAGTCTGCACAGACGCCGCCTCAACCTGCGAACTGAGCCCATCAGAGAGACCTATATTGGCTCTGTCACACCTGGTGAGACCAATGGGAGGGGGGGCAGGACTATGCCTGCTGCTAACAACCATGTGAGGAGGACGACCAATCAGGTGGAACTGAATGTAAACCAGATGACCATCCCTCAAGCCACGCCCACCACCGACCTGCCAATCAACCCCTACGCCCCCTGATCAGCTGACCATGCACACCTCCAACTGCTCCTACACCTTGTCTCCTCCACCTGTGACATCATCGCTGATGTCACAGAACATCAGGCTCAGCAGCACAAAGGCAGAGCAGGATCCACCGGAAGCCAAGCCCCACATACAGCTCCGATCTGGGGCAGAGTTGAAGGAGAGGACCCGTTCTGTGGAAGAAGGAGGTCTGGATCTCAGGATGAAGAACTCCTCCTCCTCCTCCTCCTCAGGGAGAAGCTCAGAGACAACAGGTGAGCATTTACATGCATGACATATGTACATACACTACCCTAACCTAACCACTACAAACATATTGAGTGGTTCAGTCACAACAACAACAACTTTGTTAATAAAATAAAACACTATTCCTTCTCATTTTGCGCTACTGTAATTGCACAGCTTCGTCTGTGGTATTACTGATGTAATGTTCGGCTCAACAACTTTACATTTATAACATACTGCCTCAATGGTGATGCTATTTCCTTGTTGAGTTGGGAATTTGAATCCGAAACTCTCAGCATAAACTGGTCTGGACATGTTTAGCCATGAAGGATAAAGCGGAGGTTATGGTCGAGCTGAACGTAACCACGGCCTGCACGTCATGCGTCTCTGTACCTCTGAATTATTGTAACTTGTTGCGCACGATAAAAGTTTTTCAGATGTAACTGTCACCATTAGTTCACTGATAAAAGAGCTATTATTATATATCTCTTGTGATTATACAAAGAAGGCCAATACATTTTTAGATGCTTTGGAAACAGGAGGTCTTAAAAATCTACATTTCAGTAAATATTTTGTTTACAGGATATTCAACCTTCGTTTCATTATAATGCATTTAATACTTGATTCACTCTTTACAAGGCTTGTATAAAGGCAATAAAGTAGTCCATTAATATGTGATGAGAGTTTACAGTTAATTTCAATCCCTCTTCTGCATTCTGGAGGTTTTTCTTATTGCATTTTGCATTACATTACATTCTGCATTGCATTTTGTTACACTCGTTGTCTTCTTGCTTCTTCTCAGTATATTTTGTAAGCCCTCTGGCAATGAACAGCGCATTGAGCATATACGCCTTTGTACATGATTGGAGTTCTCGCCATCTGTGGAGCGCAAGTATGAACAAAGCTTAAGTTACCATGGCTATCTAGCCAGTTAAAATGAGACACTTTCGGAACATTGTTAACTCTGACTTTAGGCTCAACATAGCTTGCGAACCCACTAAGCTTACTTAGTAGTACACCTCTCAGGTAAGACTAAAATGCTTTATCTAAAAGTAGTCGACTACCGTCTGCTCGAGGTTCCATGGATTCACTCCTGTAGTTTTTCTTATGATATGAAATTTAAACTGAAAAAGTAATACACTATCATCTCGCCCTCTGATTGGTTCACAGCTGAGAGCCAAGCCCCGGCAAAATCAGGCAGCAGTGGTGATGGACAAGTCAGACAGACAGTGAGAGCAGAGGTTCACGGTGACGACACTTCAGTTCCTGGTTGGTGAGTTTAAACTCCAACTGAGTCTGCTGCTGGAGGTCCTGATTCAACACTAAACACATTGATGTAGACTGTTGCCATGGATACTGCACTGCATCATCTTTCCAGAGTGACTTACAACGAGTTTGTTCAATCCAAGTAAATAAGTAACTAAAAGCATGACCAGTGCTACAGAACAAGTGCTTAGAAATACTGTAAACAGGACGGCAATCCAGAAGTCCCATTTTCAAAGAACACCTGAAACGTTTTTGATCAAGGATGTAGTACACAGAGCAACCAGTCATCTCTCTCTTTGAGTGCGTAGAGGTTTTGAGACATAAGAGCTAAGAGTTATTGAGATGGGAAAAGATGGTTTTCAGCCTACAGTCATTCTGGAGTAGAATGTGTGCCGTAGAAGGTGTGCAGTAAAATGTGTGCAGTAATTCTGCAGAAAAGATATGCAGTAGCATGTGTACAGTGACTCTGCAGTAGGAGGTGTACAGTGACTCTGCAGTAGGAGCTGTGCAGTGACTCTGCAGTAGGAGCTGTGCGGTGACTCTGCAGTAGGAGGTGTGCAGTCACTGTGCAGTAGCAGCTGTTTAGTGACTCTGCAATAGCATGTGTACAGTGACTCTGCAGTAGAAGGTGTTTAGTGACCCTACAGTAGAAGGTGTACAGTGACTCTGCAGTGGGAGCTGTGCAGTGACTCTGCAGTACCATGTGTACAGTGACTCTGTAGTTGGAGGTGTGCAGTGACTCTGCAGTAGGAGGTGTGCAGTGACTCTGCAGGAGGAGGTGTGCAGTGACCCTGCAGTAGGTGTGCAGTGATTTTGCTGTAGGAGGTGTGCAGTGACACTGCAGTAGAAGGTGTACACTGACTCTGCAATAGCATGTGTACAGTGACTCTGCAATAGCAAGTGTACAGTGGCTCTGTAGTAGAAGGTGTGCAGTGACTCTGCAGTAGGAGGTGTACAGTGACTGCAGTAGAAGGTGTGCAGTGACTCTGCAGTATGTGTGCAGGGACTAATCGATGTTGAGACAGTTCATTCCTGACTTTGGAAACAGCAGATTCTGATACCTAAATTCTGCTAAAACAGTATTCTCTGTACATCTGATCTCAGTATTCTGTTTTCCTCAAATGTAAAATCCGTAAACCCCTCTGTGTGGGACCGGGTAGAATCACTAGTTTGTAACATGAGATCAGTAGATGAGATCCAATGAATTTGACAATAAATTTATAACTGACAAACAAAGTGGATTTGATGTTGATCAATCACATCTGACACCAGCACCAATACAAATGCAGAATAAAGTATTCAGTCGTAATAAGTGTTTTCAGAGCCTGATCGTCTGTTTCCTTCAGCCTCATCAGCAGAGACGAACCCTCTCGTCTTTCTTTACGTCATCTTTTCTCCAACGTCAGACTGAGCAGGACTCAACCTAGCAGCCTGGACCGCCTCAGCTCACGGCCTCACCCCTTAGAGCCTGACCCCACCCTCCCAGTTTCAGGGAAGTCCTCAGGCCTGCTGAAGAAAACACCGTCTGTTCAGTCACTCATTGTGGTGAGAAGATCATCAATTACTATATTGTTTGTAGTGACCGCGGTATCCATTCGTTGAAATCCATTTGTGCTAGTCACCCGTGGGCTGACTTAGAGATTGATAGATGCTTATTTGCTTGAGAAAAAAGGTATATCCACATGCGATTAAAAAATTAAAATATTTGTTTGTTCGCTCCTTGTTTTACAGTTGCACAAAGAAAAAGAAAATGTAAACTAAATATTACTACTGAAATGGTAGGGTAAATAAAGAGAACTAAACAAAATAACCTGGCAGGCAAGATAACATGATTCAGGCTGCTCAGTCTAAAAACTGTGTGACATTGACCTGCACGGGTTACCCTCAAAAGCAATTAATAAACACACACAACCCTCAAAAAATGGCAAAATATAAATTAAGAAATAGGAATAAATATAAACTAAGCAATTGGTTAAGCAATTTTTGAAATTGTGCTGTACGTTTCCTGTCTGTCCATCAGGGGTCACCTTTCTTTGACCTGTATGCTGGAGAAGCCCCTGACCGTAGTGTGCATTTCTGGGTGGCGCTCAACATGACTCCGACCCCGTTGAGTGCCGCCCTTCCCGTTAGACTCACTTAACGGCACCTACTGGTGGCAGAAGCAGTGCAGCACATTCACAAACGTCCATTCTGCATGAACAACTACAGCCTAGTGGCTCGCACTGTCGCCTCACAGCAAGAGGGGCCTAGACGGCCCTTCTGTGTAGAGTTTGCATGTTCTCCCTGTGTCAGCGTGGGTTCTCTCCGGGTTATCTGGCTTCTTTCCACAGTCCAAAGACATGCAGCTTAGGTTAATTGATGACTATAAATTGTCCGAAGGTGCACGTGAGTGTGAATGGTTGTCTCTCTCTATGTGTCAGCCTTGTGATGGTCTGGCAACTTATAAAGGGTTGGATCGGCTCCAGCCCCCCGCGACCCTGAAAAGGATCAGCTGTAACAGATGGATGGATGGCTGCAGCCTAGAAAACATATTACAACAGTACATTTAGAATATTATGCATATAAAGACATAAGGATGCAACTGCAAATTGACCCGTTGGCTAAATTAAATTACACAAAATAAATAATTGTGGAGTCACCTCTTAACAATGTCAAACTGTTAACAGTGGAACATAGTATCAATGAACATCTCTTATTTGCAACACAAATTTTCACTATAT
>NW_022280331.1:36910-50581 GCF_004355925.1 Anarrhichthys ocellatus
ATATATATATACATATATATACATATATATATATACATATATATATATATATATATATAATACATATAATACTTACAAAGTAAAAAAATGTCATTCTATTTTCACCTTGCTGTAATTTCCTGCCTTTTGAAATGTGGGAATATATACACTCACCGGCCACTTTATTAGGCACACCTGTTCAATTGCTTGTCAACAGCTAATCACATTGCAGCAACTCAATGCATTTAGGCATCTATACGTGGTGAAGACGACTTGCTGAAGTTCAAACCGAGCATCAGAATGAGGAAGAAAGGGGATTAAAGTGACTTTGAACGTGGCATGGTTGTTGGTGCCAGACGGGCTGGTCTGAGTATTTCAAAAACTGCTGATCTACTGGGATTTTCACGCATAACAATCTCTAGGGTTTACAGAGAATGGTCCGAAAAAGAGAAAATATCCAGTGAGTGGCAGTTGTGTGGATGAAAATGCCTGTTGATGTCAGGAGAATGGGCAGAGTGGTTGGAGATGCTAGAAAGGCAACAGTAACTCAAATAACCACTCGTTACAACCAAGGTATGCAGAACACATCTCTGAACGCACAACACGGCCAACCTTGAAGCAGATGGGCTACAGCAGCAGAAGACCACACCGGGTGCCACTCCTGTCAGCCAAGAACAGGAAACTGAGGCTACAATTTGCTCAGGCTCACCAAAATAGACAATAGAAGACTGGAAAAACATTGCCTGGTCTGATGAGTCTCGATTTCAGCTGCGACATTCAGATGGTAGGGTCAGAATTTGGCGTAGACAACATGAAAGCATGGACCCATCCTGCCTTTTATCAACAGTTCAGGCTGCTGGTGGTGGTGTAATGGTGTGGGGGATATTTTCTTGGCACACTTTGGGCCCCTTAGTACCAACTGAGCATGGTTTAAACGCTACAGCCTATCTGAGTATTGTTGGTGACCATGTCCACCCCTTTATGACCACAGTGGACTATCTTCTGATGGCTACTGCCAGCAGGATAATGCACCATGTCACAAAGCTCAAATCATCTCTGTGACAAGGACACTCCATTGCAGGCATTTGTGGACTGTTTGAAACAATAAGAGACTCACACACTGAGAGTTGAATGTTTATTATACAGTTCTGATATGGTCTCAGGAGTAATTATTGAAGGTCGGGCCTGTAGACAAACATATTAGTGGTTTAGTTATCTTTAACTAAAATGATTGAATATATTCAAAGTGCTGTCAAATAGCCTGCATGTTCAAAGCACTTACCTCTGCTGTGTCTCCTCTCCAGAGTGTTCATCCTAAAAGAGTCCCCAGGCTACAAGAGCACCATTTTACAGTTCCGGGAAGGTACCATGTGGTAATTACTAGAGGGGTGGTAGGAAAATTAAATCCTCTGTCAGGCCGGATATGATATCTATGGTGATGTCTTACCACAATAGAGATCATATAGATAATTGACCTTAGAATGTTAGGTATCTATTTGAATGTATTTGTTGTAGATTAGGGGATTGTGTTTTAGAGTAAGGGGCAGAGTCGCCTATCGTACAGTGATGTGGAGGTCCTCGTTAGTGGCAGACTATATAAGGCTGCCATAATTACATCTAGGCTGTCGCTGCCAGGACCACATGCTGCCCGTGGTCCCTGAAAGAGTTATGCCATGTATTTGTTTGTTTTTTGTCGGTGAAATAAACACCTGGTTGGTTTACACGTACTCTCTGTGTCCGTCCTCCTGCTTCCGAACTCCGGCCGCTGCGTGCCAGCCTAACAAGCTCAAACTGGTTTCTTGAACATGACAATGAGTTCACTGTACTCCAATGGCTTCCACAAGTCACCACATCTCAATCCAATAGAGCAGCTTTGGGATGTGGTGGAACGGGAGATTCTCATCATGGATGTGCAGCCGACAAATCTGCAGCAACTGCATGATGCTATCATGTCAATATGGACCAAAATCTCTGAGGAATGTTTCCAACACCTTGTTGAATCTATGCTACGAATAATTAAGGCAGTTCTGAAGGCAAAAGGGGGTCCAACCCGGTACTAGCAAGGTGTACCTAATAAAGTGGCCAGTGAGTGTGTGTATATTTATATATGTAGTTCTGCTGGGGGACTTCAACACTCATGTGGTTAATGATTGAGAAACCTGGAGGGAGATGATTGTAAGGAACAGACTGCCTGATCTGAACCCAAGTGGTGCTTTGTTGTTGGACTATTGTGCTGGTCATGGATTTGCCATAACAAACACCATGTTTGAGAATAGGGCGGTACATAAGTATACTTGGTACCAGAACACCCTAGGCCAAAGTTCTATGATCACATTTGTGGTCCACTTTGCATTGGTTGTCTCCCCGGGAAAGTTTATTCCAGGGTTCTGGAAAGGAGGCTTAGATCCAGGAGGAGCAATGTCGATTCCGTCCTGGCCGTGGAACAGTGGACCAGCTCTTTACCCTTGCAGATCTTTTGGAGGGGTCATGGGAGTTTGCCCATCCAGTCTACATATCAGTCTACGTCCCTCTGGGAGTCCTGTGGGGGGCGCTATGGAAATACGGAGTACCGGGGTCGCTGCTAAGAGCCATCCAGTTCTTGTTTAACCAAAGTGAGAGCTGTGTCATGGGTCATTCTTCTCCTTCTTCTTTGACCTGTATGTTTCCTGTATGTTTACTGTTTGTCCATCATGAGTTGCCCATCTTCTTCTTCCCCTTCTTTGACCTGTAGTTTTCCTCTCAGGCCATCAGGGGTCGCCCCTATGGCATTACATGAGAGACGTTTGAATTGTAATTCTTTCGTTTGGCCACTATCTCAAATTTTGTTCAATGCCTGTCGCTCATCCTTGGGGGCTTGGTTTCAGGTCTGTCCATTAGGGGTAACCCTTCTTCTTGTTTGACCTGCATTTTTCCTGTCTGTCCAGCAGGGTTCGCCCTTCTTGCAGTTGAGGAAGTCGTCGTCAGTTGAGAGTTTTGTGTTGGAACAGAAGAAAAAGACAGATCGTTCTACTGACTATAGACCAGCTGCTGACCAGTAAAACAGTTTCATATCATTATAGTCTGTCCTCCATATGACCTCAGATCAACCAATCACAGCTACTACTCTCCGCCTGTCTAACCGCCTGTCTCTTTTTCTATCTCTTAGGTTGCTGCAGAGGTGTCTCAGTATCGAGGACGTCAGTCGTCCCTCTTCAGTCCGTTCTGTCGGTCGGGTTCTTCAGGTTTGTTCTGATGGAACATTTCTGTTGGAAGTCAGCCGACCGAAGGGCCAAATATATGGATTCATCATCAGCAGGGGGAGAGGACGACCTAACTCTGGTACTGCCAATACTGTAAATCAGGGGTCACTAATAGGTGGACCGCGGTCCGGATCCGGATCCAGACGCTGTTGTATCTGGACCCTGGACCTAAAAACGATAGATAATTGAAAATTATTAGATTTTGACAGAGCGCTTCTATTTTACCCGCCGCAACTTTTCCAGCATTTACGGCTTATACAGCGGTCCAGGAAACACTGACCAATTACATACTTTGTAAATCACATCATGTGATGCTACTCAGCCAATCAAATATGTGTATTCTGATAAACTTCCCGACTCAAGTGAGATTCACACACAGGAGACACAAGGAAAGCGAACAAAGTGTAGGAGAATAATACGTGAGTCAGAGAAGTTATTTTACATGACGTTCTCCAAAAAGAGAAAAGTGGTCAGAGAGACCAGAGTCTTTAACCAAGAATAGACAGACTATTATAGGTTAATTCTTCACACAGCCAGTTTAAAACCAGTATGTCTCATATGTTCAGAGAATGTGACAATTATTAAAAGCGGTAATGTGAAGACAATACGAGACAAAGCACAACTCTTTTTAGCAAACGTACCCACTCACATCTGAAATGAAGTCACAGATAATAAACAATATGATCAGAATCCTAACACATTAATTCACTTCCCCCAACAATGATGTAAAAGAGCTGAAACAAGTGGCTTTAATTAACCACAGATAAAGTCCCTGAACACAAATTTGTATTATTAGAAGATGAAGAATATAATATAATGTTTTCTTGGTTGACATCACTTCACACCTGAATGAACTGAATTTAAAGCTGCAGAACAATTCAGTAAAATGATTTTTAGATGCACATTTCCCAAAAGCTTTCCATTATGTAATTTATTCTTAAATGTATCCCTTATTGAAACGAGAGAACATTTATTTATTATTAGATTATGTACTATTTACAATTCATCGAGTTCAATTTGAAAACTGACAATAAATATTGTTGAGATATTATTCAATTGATCTGACAGTCAGTTGTTTTACTACATACAGATGTTAATACAACTATTGGCTACTTTAATATATATGGAACTAAATCATAGAACAAGTTAGACATTATTGTGATGTTCTGGACCTTTAATGAGGAAATTCTCTCTAAATGGACCTCGTTGAATGTTAACTGAATACCCCTGATATAAATACTACTAATACTACTAGCCATCATTAGAGGGGGAGGACTACCTGACTCTGGTACTGCGAATACGTCGAGAGGCTAACGCTCAGAAGCTAATCGACCTACTGATTAACGTTGTTGTGTCTCATGAATTATCTGATGAATTGAAGTCAGAAACAAACTTTCCAGTTGAACACTTAGTCAACACAAATGTCAATAAGCTACAATGTGCCGCCGCCTGTATTGTGTGTTCTCAAAAACTGGAACACCTGACTAGACAAAAGTTGATTCTTACCTATTGATCTGAGCTGACAGATCAATGATACAACACTACCAGCGAGTAAACACTTCTGCGGCAAAGGCAGGTACTCCCGGACCCATTGCTTCCAAAACACATCAGAAATGTATTGAACGTGTCCCATACATGTCAGAGGGTTCAAAAAGTCCAGTTGGCAAAGCTGCTTTTGCTTTAATAGAAGGTGATTTGTTGAGAGGTTTCAAATCGTTTGGATTGACAGATAACGTCGTGATTGGACGATCATTAAGAATGGCTTCCACATTACGCAAGACTGAATTGAGAACGCAGTTTACTATGCGTACCATGTACTACCAAATACCACCATAATGAGATCCAGCTGATGGATTAAAACTCCATTCAACTCCAGTTGAAAGAGCTTCTTGAATCCGCTCCTGATTTAATGCAGTGAGAGTTAGAGTGTCAGTGTCAAGTGAGTTGGCCACCTCCACATAAACTGCTCTACTCGTCAAGCAGGTAAATTTCTCTCTGACTTTTGCATGTGCTCTGCCTTTCCTAATTTCCACTGGTCCAAAATAGTCTACTCCAACATTGGTGAATGGCGGTAGATCCAGAATAATTCTCTCTTTTGGAAGATATGCCATCTATTGCTCCATAGCTCTTCTGTTGTAGCGTCTGCAAAAGCTTCATGCAGATATGAGTTTCCTCACTGACGAGTTACCATTGCTTATCCAATATTCCTTCTCAGTGCTGACAATGTATGGTTTTAACCACTGTCCCCCAATAGTTTATTTTTTGGGATAGGCATGGAAACATGCTGAGCTTTGGTGAGGATGAGTTGATGTTTTTCCTCCAAAGGCATTGCTCCTTTGCTGAACCTTCCTCCATCTCTTAGGAGTCTGTTTTCCAAAATCGGATCCAGCTTGTATATCGAACTGTGTCCCTCTACAGATAACAGAGAAGAAATTTCATCCTGAAACCTTTGCTGCTGACAATATCGAATGATAGCCAGCTCTGCTCCCAGTAGGCCCTTCGTCATAAAGATGTTATTGTGATTGTGGCCTTCAATCTTTCTACTTGACCAGCTTGTGCATTTCCAGAGGCCTTCAAATCCTTTCTCCAACGACTGAGCTCCAATAGAATTGTTTTCAGCCTGAGAAACCAGGCCACTGACACTTTGAACCTCTTCCAGTTTGAAAAGTAAACCATGAGATGGTCCGTGGCATTAAGTGATTTCTCAGACTTTCAAAGAAAACTGGGACCACCAAGCCAACTGTGGTTCCTTCAGTCCTTTGGAAGCAGCATTGCCTATGTCTTTAGAGCCAATGTACCTGGGAAGGTCTTAAAACTTCTCTTATGACTATGATCCCATTTGGCACAAATATGCAGGAACGCTTCTCCTGATTATAATGTACTTCTAAACTGAAGTTGTTCTCGGGAGTTCACGGTTAGGAACCAATAGCAAGACCACAGGAGACAGAGTCCGGTATAACAGATTTCATTTTGCCAGAATAGAGGACAGGAAGGTGTGGAGCCCGTGGTCCGACACCGGAGGGCAGGCAGATCGACGGTGTGAGTCCTGTGGCTCGACACCGGAGGGTAGGCAGCTCGACGGTGTGATGTTCCATGGCTCGACACCGGAGGGTAGGCAGATCGACGGTGTGATGTCCCGTGGCTCGACACCGGAGAGTATGCAGATCGACCAGTACTCAAGGCAGAATATAATGTGAAGTCCGTTGGAACACAACGGAGGGCACGGGGGATTCCCGGACCGGCGGACACCGGAGGCAGGCGCTCGAGACAAAAGTTGATACGGGGTTGAAGCGGGTGAAAGACGGTACGAACTGACAACCCCAGACTGCAGGACCAGAGTTGATATAGTGCCAGGGGAATGGTTAGTGGGATCTGAGTCTGGTGTGTCAGCCTGCGGGAGGTAATCAGCTGGAGTGTCCGCAGTTGTGTACTAATCAGGGGTGTGGCCATGGGAGGTGTCTGGAGGCAGAGTACAATCACAGAGCACATGGCACACAATAACAAACAGGGGAATGACAGAACACATGAGGAGAGGAGATCAGGGGAATCAGAAGTAACACACAACGGGTCAGAGAGGGATCCTGGATCCTGACAGAAGTACTGTCGGTCCAAAACAAAGATTCATCAAACTGAATTCATCACTGCCATGTTAAAACTCCCTGATGCTGTTAAACCAAGGTAGCTACAACTACTATGTTCAATGGTTATTTATGGTAAATTGGTATTCGTTCTCCATGATATTAGTGTTTTTCATATTGACTACCAGGGCCACTTGTGACAGAACTTCTCTGCTATGTCCAGCTGTTGTTGTCGTCCTTGTTCAGTAGGAGACAATAGAAGCAGGTCGTCAGCATTAAACAGACTCTTCACCTCTCTATCGCCTATCTAACAGCAAGTTCATTAATATCCACATGAAATAAAGTCAACCCGAACAACACCTCTTCTCTGGGTGAAGAATTCAGTTTGTTTGTCTCCAATTTTAAAACACTCTTATTTTCTAAATACATTGATTTAACCAGATCATACATTTTGCCTCCTATACCACAGTGTAATAATAATAATAATACATTTTATTTATATAGCGCTTTAAAAGGCACTCAAAGACACTTTACATGGTAAAAACAGAAACAATAAAGCATTTATAATAATAACAAAATCTACGACATAACAGTAAGAAAGAAAACATACATGACTGACTTTAGAGGTTAAAAGCAGATTTGAATAGGTGAGTTTTAAGTGCAGTTTTGAAAGTGGCGAGTGATGGAGAATGTCTGAGGTGTTGGGGCAGGGAGTTCCAGAGGGAGGGGGCAGCAACGGAGAAGGCCCTGTCCCCCCTGGTCCGATGCTTGGACAGAGTAGGGGGGGTAAGGAGGTTGGCGTCGGTGGATCTGAGGTTGCGGTTGGGAGTGTGACGGTGCAGGAGGTCTGAAAGGTATGAAGGGGCGAGGTTGTGGAGGGCTTTATAAGTGATGAGGAGAATCTTGAACTGGATTCTTTGCTGTATGGGGAGCCAGTGGAGGTTTTGAAGGACTGGGGTGATGTGGTCTCTGGTGCGGGAGTGGGAGAGCAGACGGGCAGCTGAGTTCTGGATGTATTGTAGTTTATTGATGATTTTGAAGAAGTCTGTAGTACAGCCCTTCATGCCAAATAGAGTGGAAGGGGTTCATGTCAGGGATTACATAATCTTCTACAGTAGACCCAAGAGCTGTGAAGTAAGTGAATCTCCCCAAAGAGTGTCCTCTGAACCGACTATTAAGCTCCCTGCTGCTTTGATTTACTTCAGGAGGAAGGTTGTTCTGATGTGTAACGGTTGATGTAGTAAACAGCACTAAACACAAGGTGGTTGATGATATCAAGTTCAATTCCTGTTCGTCCATTCAGATCTCCAGTTAGAAGCACATTTACCTGGAAATAGGCGATTTCTGAATGAAGGGTTTCAAAAACATCTTCAAAACAAAGAGAATCTCCTGAGGTAAATTTGTGATTTTGGGCTGTACAAAATAAATTGAATTGAATATAAACAGCACAGAGATATAGATTCCTATCAGTTATGCCCAGGGTTTGATCTAACCTTAATCAAATTTGTGATTTAGCCTGTTTTACTGGTGAGATCGGACAGCAAAGATCTCTCCGCTCAAAGGTTGAGAAGTTGAGGTTGCCTCCTCTAGTATTGTTTCATCGTGGGGGGGTACTTTCTGGTACTGCTGCTACAGATCCGATTACACTGGATCTTCAGAATCAGAGTTGTCTTTCCTAAACATGTTCTGTGGTTTATTTATGATACTAATAGTGCATTAACATTGTATTAATACTGTGTTAACAGTGTAATAACATGTGTACTGTAGGTGTATATGTGGAGGACATGGTGGACAGCAGCACTAAGAAGTTGTATGCTGGCCTGCTGGCGGTTGGAGATGAGATCCTGGAGGTGAATGGGGAGAAGGTAGCCTGTCTCAGTCTGGATAAGGTGACCCATCTGCTGACCCAGAGCACCTCTGCCACCATCCGGGTGCTCCGACACCGGCAGGAGCCTCTACAGTGACCACAATACTGCCTGACTGTAAATACAAACACCACAATAACCACAACACTGAGCGTCGTCACATGACCTTCCATCACCTGATCACCTGGTCCAACCAAAATTTAAACATGTCTTCAACAAAGGTAACCGGATTGAAAGATTAACTTCCCTCCAACTTCCACAAACACTGCAACAAAGTGCTGAGCTGCTTCTAAAAGGGTCAGACCAGACTATCTGCTGAGGAGACTCAGGTCTTTTGGAGTGCAGGGAGCTCTCCTGAGGACCTTCTTCGACTCTGTGGTCGCATCAGCCATCTTCTATGGAGTGGTCTGTTGGGGCAGCAGCATCTCGATAGCTGACAGGAACAGACTCAACAAACTCATCAAGAAGGCAGCGGTGTGCTAGGGTGTCCACTGGATACGGTGGAGGTGGTGGGAGACAGGAGGGTGATGGCTAAGCTATCATCCCTGATGAACAACACCTCCCACCCCATGCAGGACTCCCTGGGAGCTCTGTGCAGCTCCTTCAGCCACCGGCTGGTTCACCCCCGGCGTGTGAAGGAGAGGTACTGCAGGTCCTTCCTTCCTGCTGCTGTCAGGCTGCACAGCCAGCTGTGGTCCCAGTAGACCACACAACACTAACAACACTAAAAATTGGTGCAATGATTACACTGTGCAATACAAAAAAATGAAAATACTCTGTCTGTATATATAATTTTTTGATTTTTAGTTATATTTAGTTATTGGGTATTTTTGTACTTGTTTTACTTAGTTTATATTCTTTACTGTTTATTACTTCTTTATAGTACTGTTGCTCTTGTTTTTTACTCTGTATCTTGTGTGCACTTTGCTGCTGTGATCCTGTAAATGTCCCCACTGCGGGACTAATAAAGGATTATCTTATTTTATCAGTTCAGGTCTTCAGGTAGATCAGTTCAGGTCTACATGTAGATCAGTTCAGGTCTACAGGTAGATCAGTTTAGGTCTACAGGTGGATCAGTTTAGATCTACAGGTAGATCAGTTTAGGTCTACAGGTAGATCAGTTCAGGTCTACAGGTAGATCAGTTCAGGGCTATTCTATAGTATAAAATTCCAACAGGAAGTCGACCAGTTTCAATTTTGTGTGAATTGATTGAAAGTTATTATATATTATGCTTTGTTTTATAATAATTATATAATATAATATAAGGGGTTCTCTGTATATTTAAATTATATTTTCATGTATTTGTTTGTATTAAAGTTGGCCTGTATTTGTTTACATGTATTGATATCTGGAAGAGATAAGCATTGTCATTATTTTATTAGTAGAATATTAACTTCACTCAAATTCCCTGAAAAAAACCTTCAGAACACAAACCAAACTATAAAGTATTTCAGAATGACAACAAAGATACAAAAGCTACTAGATAATAATTCAATCCCATCCCTTCATTTATAAGTATTTACAGGCAGCATATGAACAATTAATAATATATTCATAATACACTTAATGTATTTGTGTACAGATTTAAAGACATCTTTAAGGCCCTATTACAACCCCATTTCTATGAAACATCAGTAACTCTTAAATCTGCTTACAAATACAATTTGTTATATTATGTTATATTATAAAGTATCTATTATTTATAAACTACTGATAAATGATAAATGTACATGAAAACATTTCTTTATTTCAAACAGGCAGCAAACATTTTAAAGATCAGAGTCTGTTGTTATTTTCTGCATCAGTTTATTGAAACAAAATTATCCACAAAAAATGAAATAATAAAGACAGACAGATGTTTTCATTTACCAATCAATAACAATTGAACAATAACAGTTTAACTTCAAACTAGATGTCTTTCATTCAGCAGATATTCAGTCATTGATCTCTTCTGCCGGTCTGATTCAGGATGTAACAACAAAATACAGAATGGTTATTATTATCTTTATTATTATTGTTAATTTAGTATAGTTCTAAAAAACATGGATGGTTGTGTTTCCAAATTAGTAGCATCAGATGAACCTGAAAAACGTTCTGCTTCATTTGTGGAAATCTGTCAAGTCAAATTAATACAAATAATTCATAATCAAATATGAAATCTAAGGAAATATAGAAAATACTGAATTATGAAAATCACAAGATGGATTCATGAAGAGTTAAAACAGATTCAAATGAATTTGAGATTAAGAGCCACAGGTAAGTGTGTTTATAATCTCTATTTGAGAGTATCTGTATCTAAATTATATTTTCAGAGTTCTGAACACTGTGGTTTTATTTCATTAAAATATTAACAGGAAACAGACATGAGATTTCACCGTCACGCGTACCGTAAATCTGATGGTGTGATTGTCTGCTTTGTTCTTCACCTATTATTTGATTACAACCAATTTATATCAAACAGGAAGTTACCTGCTCGCTAACCTTCACATGAAAAGCCTTCCAGAGGTTCATCTTAGAAAAGCTTTTTTTGTGAAGCATCAAGTGTGTGGTTTAACATTTAAACAGTAGAAAAATCCACTCAATAAACTGCAGAATGTGCTGATCGATCGGTTCAGCAAACAAAAAACTAAAAGTAAGATACAAACATCATAAAAAGATTCAGTCAGTAAAACAAAAACACACAAAATGTAAACACAAACAGGAAGTTTTAGTGTTTTTACATTGTTTTCCAACAAACTCCAACCTCAGACTAATCAAAAAGAGTTAAACTGAAGTTTAACCAGGATTAGAGTGACTTAATAAAGGATTAAACCTGATATAAACTGTATTTAAACTAGGAGTAAACCTGTGTTAAACTGGACTTAAACCAGGATTAAATCAGAATTAAACTGATACATAGAACATCGAGTTAAAAATAGAATTCAAGTTTAGAGTTAAACTGGGTGTAAATGGAGAAAAGATTAAGTTAGAATTGAAAAAATTAAACACTTCTGCTGAAACAGAGTCAATCTCTTGTCTGTGCGAGATCAGAGTCTGGAGTGTTTTAATCTTCAGGTGTTTAGGAAGTACAGCATACAACTGGATAAATGAGACTTGGATTATACTGCACAACTTGTGTGATCTTTTTTTAACGGATGTTTTGACATAGTTTTCCTATTGTTAAACTTTAATCCATCAAGAACTTTTTCAGTTTTTTGGTTCTTTATTCACCGTGGAGGCATGCGAGGAAAAGATGATTTTCCTCAAGAATTCAGGACATCACAGGGTGAGTAACTGATACACAAATGGTCATTATGCGGGTGAAGTATTTCTTTAAATTGGACATTTAAACTCGGATTAAAGTAGAGTTAAACTGAAGTAAAATTGGAGTTAAACTAGAGTTAAACTAGAGTTAAAGTGAAGTTAAAGTGAAATTAAATTACAGTTAAAGTGGAGTTGAACTAGTGTTAAACTAGAGTTAAAGTGGAGTTAAACTAGAGTTAAAGTGGAGTTAAACTAGAGTCAGTGAAGTTAAAGTGAAATTAAATTACAGTTAAAGTAGAGTTGAACTAAAGTTAAACTAGAGTTAAAGTGGAGTTAAACTAGAGTTAAACTAGAGTTACCTTTAGTAACTCTAGTTTATCCAGGATTGGAGTGACTTAATAAAGGATTAAACCTGATATAAACTGTATTTAAACTGAAGTTACTAAACTCAGAGTCGAACTGGGATTAAACTGTTATGGTTACTTTCAGCCCTTTAAATACAACAAACATGAAACATTAAAACACATCAAACATGGTTACACCTGCTTTGACCTTTGACCTCTGCGATGATTTTAACAGTCAAACACTCAAAGAACCAAAGTGCCTTTTCTGTCCAACTCAGCAGGAAGAGAACGTCCAGTAGAGTCCGGAAGAGTCCAGTAGAATCCAGAAGAGTCCAGTAGAGTCCAAGAAAGTCCTGCAAAGTCTTGTACACAGAGTGGAGTCCAGTAACGTCTGTCTGTGAGTTTAGTAGAGTCATAAAAGTCGAGTGGAGTCCAGTATAGTTCATAAAAGCCCAGAAGAGTTTAAGTTCAGTAGAGTTCACTAAAGTCTGTAAGGGTGAAATTAAGTTCAGCAGAGTCCAGGATAGTCCAGTAAAGTTCAGAAGAGCTCAGTAGACACAGATTTAAGACCGGAGGAGGCATCAATCACAGGATGAACAGGAGGAGGACGACCACAAAGAGGATTGTGAGCAATATGCCAATAGCACACCACTGACGACGATCTGTGGAAATAAAGACTGTTGATGAATATCAACTAATTATCAACTAAGCATTACTCATATAATTTAAACCACTGACCACAATGTGTAAAGACACAATCTGCAGAAACAAAAAGTGATAAGAACTATCCACTAAGCTACAAGTATTAGTAACTAATTACTAACTCATTTATTGTTCTATTGTATTGTTTTCTCTCCAGCAGAAACACTGAGGGTGACATCATGTGTTGCTAGAAACTTTACCGCTGGTCATGTGAGACACTTTGGCCAGTTTCTTCATGACGTTGTCCAGTCTAGACTGGGTGGTGTCCACCTCATGAGTGAAGTCATCCAACATCCTGCAGGAAAAACACAGAGACTCAACAAGTGTGGCCAGGAACCAATCAAATCCAACCCTGCATAGGCCTGCCAGTGAGCAACTTCCTTTTATAAATTCCAAATCAACTTCTCCCTCACCCCCTGTTGTTGTCCCCCACCCCCTGTTGTTGTCCCCCACCCTCTGATGTTGTCCCCCACCCCCTGTTGTTGTCCCCCACCCCCTGTTGTTGTCCCTCACCCCCTGTTCATGTTGTCCCCCACCCTCTGATGTTGTCCCTCACCCCCTGATGTTGTCCCTCACTCCCTGTTCATGTTGTCCCTCACTCCCTGTTCATGTTGTCCCCCACGTCCTGATGTTGTCCCCCACCTCCTGATGTTGTCCCTCACCTCCTGTTGTTGTCCCTCACCCCCTGTTGTTGTCTCCCACCCCCTGTTGTTGTCTCCC
>NW_022280331.1:50681-51519 GCF_004355925.1 Anarrhichthys ocellatus
CCTCACCTCCTGATGTTGTCCCTCACCTCCTGATGTTGTCCCTCACCTCCTGATGTTGTCCCTCACCCTGTTGTTGTCCCTCACCCCCTGTTGTTGTCCCTCACCCCCTGTTGTTGTCCCTCACCCCGTTGTTGTCCCCCACCTCCTGTTGTTGTCCCTCGCCTCGTATCTGAAGGTTCTCAGAGAAGAACCCTCTCAGTGATGATGTATCTAAAGGTTCTTAGATAACCCTCTTAGTGATGATGTATCTGAAGGTTCTGAGAGGAGAACCCTCTCAGTGATGATGTATCTGAAGGTTCTTAGAGGAGATCCCTCTCAGGGATGATGTATATAAAGGTTCTTAGAGGAGATCCCTCTCAGGGATGATGTATCTGAAGGTTCTTAGAGGAGAACCTTCTTAGTGATGATGTATCTAAAGGTTCTTAGAGGAGAACCCTCTTAGTGATGATGTATCTGAAGGTTCTGAGAGGAGAACCTTCTCAGTGATGATGTAGCTGAAGGTTCTTAGAGGAGAACCCTCTCAATGATGATGTATCTGACGGTTCTTACACAGCCTGTTCATCCAGCTCCATGCCGATCCTCTCCGACATGTTCTTCAGGACTCCAATTGTTCCCGACACAAGCTCCAGCTGTTCATCCTGCTGCTCCGCCATCAGCTGACACATTAAGAGCTTTGTTTGAATCCACATCATTTATATCACAGTATCTAAAACATCCTCGTAGCACCACACTGATACTGCATCACATTTTAGAGCTGTGTTCATGGCTGTTTTATTGGTGTTACTGTAATAATATATATATATATATATATATATATATATATATATATATATATATA
>NW_022280331.1:51529-59921 GCF_004355925.1 Anarrhichthys ocellatus
ATATATATATATATATATATATATATATATATATATATATATATATAATATAAATACTACTGTACTTGCTGCTGGCCCTGCTGCTCCTCTATGAACTGAGAGTTGGCGTTCTGCAGTTGGCGGTCCAGTCGCCCGTATTTATCAGGACCGGGCTGCCAGATCGGACCCTGAGCACCACGATCAGCGAGCAGAGCCTGGATATCAAAACACAAAACATACCGTCATATCTTCACTTTAACCCTACAATACTGTCATCATGACCTCTTACCACTCCGTCATCATCGCTGAAGTTGGACTGATCTTTAAGGTGGACTGATCTTTACGGTAGAGTGATCTCTAAGGTGGACTGATCCTTACGGTGGACTGATCTTTAATGTGGACTGATCTTTAATGTGGACTGATCTTTACGGTGGGCTGATCTTTAAAGTGGGCTGATCTTTAAGGTAGACTGATCTTTAAGGTAGACTGATCTTTAAGGTGGCCTGATCTTTAAGGTGGACTGATCTTTAAGGTAGAGTGATCTTTGTTGTTTGTTTATTCTGTTTCTTTGCCCTGTAAAGCGTCTTTGGGTATCTTGAAAAGCGCTATAGAAAATCAATGTATTATTATTATTATTATTATTATCTTTAAAGTGGACGAGCTATTGTTATCTTAGTGACAAGCAGCTCCTCTGAGCACCCACATAAAAAAGGAACTTGGCTGGCCTGAGTTGTCATAAAACAGCACACCTGTGGTCAGGCTGTGTACTTCATGTGTGTTTAGTTACCTGTGTGTTCTTTCTGTCCACTGATGCAGCCGTTGGACTCGACATTTGTTCTTTCATTTCCTTCAAGAGAGACAGACTATCAGCAAGCAATCAGATCAATTCTTCAGATACACTTCATCCAACCACATTGTTTCCAACCAAATCAGCCAACAGTGACTCAGCATAAAGAGTAACTACTTCAAAGTTTTTATGTTGACTGTAGCGCTACCCCTTCGTTTTGTTTTCGTCAATTAAGATTTCTTTAGTCCTTTTTTAGGCTTCTTTCATGTTAAATTAGTTATTTCCAAGAAACCTAAGAGCAGTAAACACACGATTTAAAGTGTTTTACACATCTGTCCATTACATCAACTACTTAGTTAGTCGACTAGCTGACTAAGAATGTCTTTGGTTGAGGACGTCTGCTTAACAAACCTGCAGGTTAGGGTTAGCTGAGCACATTTCATAACCACCTTACTACACAGGTGAGCTTGAACTTCCAGTGAAGCGTACCTTCACAGTCTGTCTGGTGCTGGTGATGAAGGATTTCCTCTTCGACAGCTCCGCTGCATCCAGGTTGAACTTCTTTGGGTTGGACTCAACGATGCGTTCACTGACAGTTAAGAAGCATGTTTATCTGAAAAGTTTCACACTTCACATGACTGAGCTCTCTGTTTCAAGGATATTGATGGTCTCGTCGAGGTCCTCCAGGTCCCACTCGATGGAGCGCAGACTATTCCTCAGCTCATTGGTCGTCCAGTCCATTTCCTCCTTGGAGGCTCCGCCCCCTTCCTGCAACAGCTCGCTCCATCTGTGATGGAGACTCTGTGCTGCGTTCACTGCCTTCTGTACCTCACTGTAACAAACCAACATTATTGAACATCTGTGATGAGACTCTGTGCTGCGTTCACTGTTCATATTATATTTAAAGCTCTAACATTATTTTTTTTTAAATTTCAAAAGTTTAACAGTGTTAAGTTAATGTTATTATACACTTTCAAACTATTTTTCATAATATTAATGAATATTGTTTAACTATTAAGGATGCCACCGTCAAGTAAAGCAAAATCAGCACGACGCAGGGAGCAGACAACAAGTCATGTATGGAGTGTGTGCAAAACGCTGCTACAATGAGGTAGAAGCTGCAACACCCCAGGCGGAAGCGACTGTGATTTTGCCTATTCCAGTTATGTGCTAAACATAATTACAATGAAATATTTACTACTTTTACTTAAAAAGAGTCTGTTGACTAAAAGCATGTTGTTGTATTTGAAAAAAAAAATGCAAATTGTCTGCATATTTCCTGTGATTACTAATATTGTCAGGTGGCACAACTGATAAATGTCATGGTGGTGCGACCAGGTAAAATATTAATTTAAAGCAATAAATAATAAGTTAAAGTGAATTTTCTTTTGCTCGATATGATGTGAAGAACTATTTTATTTGAATATTTGTATTATTATGTTTCTCTGTTTAAATGTAAAAAAAGTTAAATATACTAAATACCTGCCAAGAGAACGCAATTATGATAAATTATTGTATATATATAAAACACAACCACAAAATACGATGTGTTAGATACAGTAGACACTCTAAGGGATACTTGTCAAAAATTTCAGTTTGAATAAATATTAGGAAAATATATATTTTTTTATAAATATGTGGTTGCGCCACCTGACATTTTTTAGCCTGTGAAGTTAAAAAATACTGTTAAAAACTATTTAAAACACTATGAAAAGTTGGTTCACAACTTAGACTTGTTTCAATACATTTTTCCAGACACAAAAATATGCATTACATCCATTTAAGATAATTTTTAAAATTACCTTTTTAGAAGCCTTATTCGTCAATGACCCATATATATATATATTTAATAATCAAGCTAGATGTTATATTAATGTTATTGTATATTCATGTTATTGTGTATTAATATTATTGTATGTTACATTTTTTTGATGCTTTGGCAATACTGTTTTTAAACTTTCATGCCAATAACGCAAAATTGAATTGAAAATAGAGAGAGAGACAGTAATACGGGTTAGGGTTACGCATATATATATATATATATATATATATATATATATATATACACACACACACACGTGTAACTGCTTAACCTGTCTATAAAATGACTTAAGATAATATGAATTATTTACCAAGTAAAATAAAGAATACATTAAATATATTATCTGATAACTTTCCTTATATTTTTATATAATTAACATATTTAATATTATTCATATAATTAACAGACAAGATAACTAGAAATGTGACAGTTGATTTTACTGAAATCAACATGTGAAATATTGAAATTTATACATTAAACTGAGAATTAACTGATAATCAACACTGTGCTAACATCAGAGTAACATGCTAACTCACTGAAAGCTAACGTTAGCATAGCGGTAAGCCTTTACATCACAACGTTAGACTGGTTTATTTTATGTATCGATTAGCTATCAGGTCTCTGCAGGCTAATCAGCCACCAGCATCCGCTAAGCCTGTTTGCATTGGTTAGCATAGCGTAAACTGACCCTTTGACGACGAAGAACGGGTCTTCCATAGACATGTTGCTGGTTCTGGTTCAAGAGAAGCGGAGCTCCATCACACTCAGACTCTCAGCTCCGGATCAAATAGAACCCTCTCCCGTGATTCGTTATTTAGCGGAGATTATCTATATCTATATATCTATATATCTATTTATATTTATATGGAGTTTGTCTCCATCTGATTCTGCTTTGTTTACATGCAGCAGCGGAAAGGGTCCAATGACGTCACCAACGCCTCTTCTTCTTCTGGTTTTCTGTTGGTTGTCACATGAAGCTGATTTGAGCATTACCGCCACCTACGTCTCCGGAGTGTGGATCAGACCACCGGCCCAGTGCTGGACCCAGATCTAACCTGAACACGTCCCAATGGGAAAAGTAACCGTGTCTTTGACTTCCTGTTTATTCTTTGACAGATGAAAACTGTCTTGAACTCAGTTTATTTATAACCTCCTGATCTCGTCCACTGAGAAGCAGCTCATCTCCAACGAGCCTGTTGTCATTATGAAACAAAGGACGATAACTAAATTCAGTTGTAACACAACAAACACACGACAAACAAAACAAACACAGTAGAACATTCCTGTAGTACATGTATTAAATTAGCATCATAATGAATGTAAACAGCAGATAATATGTTCAACATCTTCACATTAAAAATTGAACATGAGGAAAACATTGTCCATCAACTCTGAATATGTTTGAGCACCAAGAGTCCTCCTCCTCCTCTGGGCCCCGTTCCTCGTACGTGGTTCAACTAAGTCGATCAAATGTCCTATTAGCAGCTTAAATTAATGAGATGATTGAAATCAGGCTATCTCGGTTTCTCCAAGGCTGATCCTCTCAAACAGTCTCATTAATTCGAACCAGACTTCAGTAATCAGGATAATTGCGCGTGCCCGTCCTACTTCAAAAGGGGGAAGCGTTGATCACCGAAACCATGATTTTCTAACAGTACAATGTTAAATAAAGTCAAAGAAAGAGCCTCTCTTTACTCCGCTGATGAGCAGGAGATGATCATGAACGCATATGAGGAATTCAAGACCATAATCACGGCAACATATAACAGCGCCACCGCTGCGAGGGCTAGACAAGAAGCATGGCAAAATATCACAGACAAGTTAAATGCGTAAGTGTTGTAAATGTATCGGCTCATTTTAATGCCTCATCACCCCAATCAATCAGATGATGTGTCTTTAAATGAGCTGCTGGCAGTAGGCTTAATGAATGCATCATCCAATGAGATCTATAGCGACAATAATGATCTCAACTCTTTCAGAATAAGATAAAAACAAGCCCAAAGAGTATCTAACTGATACTCATTAATATGAGGATATATGTACTGTATGCCCTCATGTATCATGTACTATATATGTGTATATACATGTATGTGTAGATTACCATATAGAACTAGCAGTTTGAATCTGTGTGTGTGAATCTGTGTGTGGGCGGATCAGTGTGTGTGTGTGTATTATTCATCATCAGACATTCAATCAACTGAAGCAGTGAAGATAAATAGTGTGTGATTCTCTCTGTTCTTATCATGAGTCCACCTTCATCATGTTCTACAGTAATGATATGCTGGTGTACTAATAACACTGTCATATCATTATGAGTGCTTTAACCCTCATGTATGCAACGCAGCCATCAAGAGGACATGGGAGCAAGTAAACACTAACACACACACATTACTCAGAATGCTGAGTCAGTACAATATGTGCCATGGTGATGTAATGAACACATCCATAAGTTTATTAAGCGCCTAATAAACTTTACCAACAGCACGGCATGCATGTTCTCCGCATCGCCGACACTGTACAAACATGTACCACTCGCAGAACAGCTCAAGGCTGCATCCAGTCTGTAGCTGTGTCTCAATTCAGGGTCTGCATCCTTCGGAGGCTGCATTCGTAGACCGGTTGCGTCACAGCGCTGCGACTAGTGCTGTCCCATTTCGCATTTTTGTTGAAGAGTCCTTCAATGCAGCCGACGAATGCAGCCTTCTGGTCCCAGATTTGGAGGACACATCTGATGTATCCTTCGCGGCCCACCATATCCCAACATGCATTGTGTGCCAGTGCGCTATTACCGGCAGCTCGGCTGGCTGCATCCGACCGTAGTAAACCTTGTAAAGTAACTTTTAATAACTTCACTTTCAAACCTCAGAGGTTGAATCATATCTTACTGAGTTTGTGATGATTTTCCAGATGATTTATACTTCATATCATGTCCATAAACGGACCAACGTGAGCTCAGGTAGACAGGTTGTGAACCTGAAATATCACTTTAAGTCCGGTAACGTTTCAAACGTTGAGATTAACTACACGAATACACTGAATTTGAGTATTTTGCTGATTGTGTTCTTGTTTTGTTACAGAGAGCAGGAGCTGAGGGGAGAGCGATGGACAAACATTCAGCAGCCGTAGCTTTGAATTAAGACATTAGTCCATTTGTAATATCTCCATTTGACCATCCTGTACTGAAGGTTACAGTTACATGAGCTCTCATCCTGTACAAAGCCTTCACTAACAACACAACCAGTAGATCCTTCTCATGTGTTCATGTTGCTGTCACAGAGAGGACAGTTGTGATGTCACCTTTTTATTTTATTTATTCAAATTGACATAAGACGTCCATGTAAATGATTTCTATGTGAATATGTATATATTCTGCTGTGTAAAATGTGTCAATCTTCTAAGTTTGCATCCCTGTGTGAACATTATTGATAAATGTTTCTCTTTTCATCATTTTCTCAATGTGATTTGGATAATTTTGGAGAAAATATAAAGCATATGCACATGTGTTACTGCAAGTTAATAAACACGTTTGCTGACATTTGTTTTGCTGCTGTTAATGTTAACTGTCTTGATTGATTTCCTCTGCTTTAGGATTGCTATATATATATGTATGTGTGAATGAAATGAAATAAAGTTATTGATAAATTAATTTAATTACAAGAACTATAACTGATTGAAAATTAGTTATTAGTAACTGATTTAATTAACTGATTATTAATATAGAAAAACAATATTATGAAAAAGATCTATGAATTAATTATTGAATATATGATAAAGTGTCTAAATAACTACAGTATAATACTGTTTTTAGTCCATGTTTCTATTTTAACATAGTTATTCTCACTTTTTTTCATTGTTTGTCTACGCATTAAGTGTCAATATTGTATAACCTTTTAACTTTAATCTTACATTGTTTTTAGGTTTATTTTGTTAACATCTGCCTTAGGGACTACAGATGAAAAATAGCCATTTGGCTAACTCTGGCACATTTGCAGAAATGTTTTTATTAATGTGCACTGTCCCGTTCAAATAAACCAATAAATAAATAAAATAAAAAACTGATTAAAACACTAAACTAAAACCTTTCCAGTATATATACTGGAACCTGCTCCAGAGCAGGCTAACTGAAGGTAGCTGGATAAACTGCCACTCCCCCGGAAAACATGGCAGCTCCTGTCACAGGGTACATCCCAAGTCTCTTAATTCTCATTTCCTCGCTCCTCGATCCTCGCTTGAACCGGAAGTTGTTCTGCGCCGCCATACTGACGGCCATCCCAAAGCTCTTATTTAGCTCTGAGGATCGAGGAGGGAGGAGGGATCTCTGAGGAGCCATGAGCGAGGACGCACGAGAACAGACTTACAGGAAGTCTTTTAACGGCCGACACGCCCCCTCATTGTTCATCAGTCACGTGATTGGACGCTGCAGCCGATCGGACTGATGAGATTTTGTTGAACATGTAAACAGTGAAGACAGATCACAGATTAAACTCTAGTTTATATTTGATTCGTTTTCTGATTCAACATCTGGTTTAAATAAATGTTCATTGTAGTCTGAACAACAAAAGGACCACAAACAACTTTCTTCATTTATTAGAAAGATTTGTGTTTTCATAATCTGAACTTTTATTATGGAAACAATTAAAGTCAGAGGGAAATAGAGAGACGAAAAAATTATATATATATATATAAATAGAATATAAATAGAGAGAGAGAGAGAGAGCGACGAAACACTTTTTACATCATGTATCATCATTTCATTCAGTCACGTGAGGCTGTTCATTCCTGATTGTCGGGATTGATGAGTTTTATCATTTAAGAGAAACAATAATCATATTCTGGGTTATTTAATAATGACGTCATAATCTGAATTTCAAAATGTACAGATGCAAATAATTCATAAATAAGACGATCGCATTCCGCCAGTAGAAATGGATCCTGTGCTTATAAACAGAACACAGGACACAGTTTGTTAACAGACTACAGAGAGAAACACCTCTACAGTGGTGATTACTGTGTGTCTTTATTAGTTATTAGTATTATTAGTTACTGTTATTAAGTACAGTGATCATGTGAACAGACACAAACTTATCAAAAGTCTCTCCAGCTGTTAAAGCCGACTGACAGCTGATCCAGCTGTGATCATCAGCACCGTCATCAGAAACAGACGTTGCTTCACGTGACGCAACTGAGGAAAGGACGTCTCATGTCTCTGAAAACATATTTCCTCGTTTCCTCTCTCCTCGCATGGTTTCCTCCATGCATCCCTGGTGGGAGGGACTAAGACGCAAGGAAAGGACCCAAGTGAGGGAAACGGGGATGCAATTAAGAGACTTGGGATGTACCCACAGAACGCGCAGCTAGGGGGGCCAAATCGTTTTGGCCCAAAAGAGGCGGGTCTATGAAGCAGTTTAGCCAATTGCTGATTAAAGATATAAATGAGTGACATACAATTAGCCAATCAGCGCCCTCAAATAGATTCAGCATGGGGCCAAAACGATTTTGCCCCCCTAGCTGCGCGTTCTCCTCAGGAGAAGTCTCTACAGGCGAGCGCGAGCGCCAGCGCGAGCACTACTCCTCCAAGTCCCGTTTGAGAGGAGAACTTTGGCGGAGATTCTGCAGCCAAAGAGCTGATCCCAGATCAGCCTGACCCCACAATCAGACAGCAGACTAGTGGGAAAGGGAAGCAGTACATGAAGCTTCTACACTAGATGAACACCAGACAGGTTTTAAAACAACGGGGACAGATCCAGCACGGACAGCTAGGGAGTGAGGGATGAGGAGGTAAGGAAACATGAGAACACCAGGGT
>NW_022280332.1:0-12856 GCF_004355925.1 Anarrhichthys ocellatus
AACAACAACAACAAGTTCATGGTCTGAAACAACAACAACAAGTTCATGGTCTGAAACAACATGTTCATGGTCTGAAACAACATGTTCATGGTCTGAAACAACAACATGTTCATGGTCTGAAACAACAACAACAACATGTTCATGGTCTGAAACAACAACAGCATGTTCATGGTCTGAAACAACAACAACAACAACATGTTCATGGTTTGAAACAACAACAACAGCATGTTCATGGTCTGAAACAACAACAGGTTCATGGTCTGAAACAACAACATATTTATATTCTGAAACAACAACATATTTATATTCTGAAACAACATGTTTATAGTCTGAAACAACAACATGTTTATAGTCTGAAACAACAACAGGTTCATGGTCTGAAACAACAACAACAGGTTCATGGTCTGAAACAACAACAGGTTCATGGTCTGAAACAACAACAACAGGTTCATGGTCTGAAACAACAACAACAGGTTCATGGTCTGAAACAACAACAACAGGTTCATGGTCAGAAAAAACAACATATTTATATTCTGAAACAACAACATGTTTATAGTCTGAAACAACAACACCACCACCTCCATGGTGGTGGCAGTTTCTCACCTTTCTCACCATCTGTCCTGCAGCTTTTCTAGCTATGAAACTCTCCGGTACTCCGACAGCTGCAGACATCTTCTGCTCTGCAGCAGTCAGCAGAGTGAACTACAACAGAACAACAACGATGGTTAGTGACTCAGATCTAAGAGAAAGGTGAGGTCATAAAGTCCATCAGTGAGTGTTACCTGTCTGAAGAACACCATCCAGTCCGGCCTGCACTGTGTGATCATGTCGTAGGGCGTGACCAGGTAGACCAGGTGGAGGCAGCTGTTGAGCAGCAGACCCTCCAGACCTTTAGAGAGGTCTTTGTACAGAATGTCACTGTAGGTCAGATCCACTGAGCCTGAGGAGTCAAACATCTGCATGAAGGTAACTGACAACAGAGTCCAGCTGATCAATGGTTTAGTTCTGCAGGTATCTGGTCATTAAGTATTGGACACATTAACATGTTGACCTGGTGATCAATGAAGTTATTACAGTTCATCCTGAATGATGAACCACTTTAGTAAAATATTAGCAGACAGTTAACTGAATACAGAATAAACCATACATTTATTATATTGATTAAAAAAAACTTAACCTGAAATTAGCTGGTAAAAAAATATAACTTATTTAACTTTCACCAGCCACTATTACTCATTGATGTATTCTGGTAATGTTTTTATTTTTCTGATCTTATTTCATCATTAATAATCATGGAGCTTCTGAATAAGAAGTTGGTAGGATTCATCCTGACAGGAACATGAATGTGTGGACACGATTTCATGACAATCCATCCAACAGTTATTCAAATATTTCTGTCTGGAACAACGTTTCCGCTAAACCAAAGTGTGGTCTCAAAGTGTGATGACTTCCTTTCAGTGGGAGACAGACTCACCTTTAAAAGGTAGCTCTACCTGTCGGTAGGAGACAGACTCACCTTTAAAAGGTAGCTCTACCTGTCGGTAGGAGACAGACTCACCTTTAAAGGTAGCTCTTCCCAGCTTGGTGACCTGCAGACTTTGAGCCGTCACCGTGATGAGATCTTTGTCCTTCAGGAGGTCCACACTCTGCTGCACCGCCTCCGTCAGACTCGTCTCTGCACACAGGTGCTTCTGCTGGACGGACAGCAGCGTCCCACACAGGAAGTCCCTCACCCGGTCCACCGTCGAGGTGATCTAGAAACACATGAATGTGGATATTCCCGATCAGCTGCCTCGGGGGGTGAGCTCACGTTTGGATACGAGGAAAGAATAAACAGATGTTTACGTTTAATCCGATGAGCGACAGGATGAGACTCAGGAGGCCTTTTCCATCGTCACGCATCAGGTTGCTGTAACAGTTTTCCATCGGAGCACAAACGAGTGTTTTAGCCTGAGAATAAAGAGAATATAAAGGTCAATACACAACGGTGTAAACCATCATCTCCTGCAGAGTTGGAACAAGCGTCACCTCCTCTTTGTGCAGCAGTGCCAGAATCTCATAAACTGACTTTTTATCCAGTTTTAAATGTTTATGATACACTTTTTAGATCTTGATGGTTTTTACCAGATGAAGGATTTTAGTCGTTCGATGTCTGGATCTTAATTAATCAGAGAAACAAGCTAAGCTAACGTTAGCATCAGCTCGTCTCTCGAGTACAGCTGGTATTGTTTAGACTGAGAGACGTCTAGTGGCAGAAAACTACATGTTGTGTGTTTAAATATCCTTCTTTAATGTAACTATTCTACAGGTTTATGTTCTGCTTATGTCAGTCTGGTGGATGGCTCTAAATACTACAATACCCAAGAGCCTCAGCTGCTGTTGCTAGGCAGAAGACAGTCGGAAGCGTCAGAAACAGACTGAAGTTAAATGAATTTATGCTGCAGATCTTCCACCTGCCTTTAGTGGAGCATGTAACAGAATGACAAGCTCTGTGATTGGATGAGTTCTGCTGAAATGCACCCTGGGAGTCGTAGTTGACTCTCTCCTCACATCTCTCAGTTACCATGTGTCTGTCCTTGTCCTGCAGGACGAGGACGCTCTCTCCCGCGGTGTCGATCCCGGCTCGACCGGCTCGGCCGACCATCTGTTTGTACTGACTCCTCTTCAGGAAGTCTGAGGCCACGAACGGAGAGCGCAGGATCACTCTGAGGAGAGCAGGACGTCAGCACACATTTATATATGTATTTAATAACATGAGACACGGACTACGTTTACATGTACATAAACATCTTGATATTCTGATAACGTTCTGCTCACCTGCGGGCAGGTAGGTTGATCCCTGCAGCCAGTGTGGAGGTGCAGGTGAGGAGACAGAGCACCTCGTTGGAGTATGCCTCCTCCACCAGCTTCCTCTCCTCAGAGGTCAGTCCGCTGTGGTGATACGCCAAACCGTATGGCACCGTCCTCCTGAGCACCGGACACATGGAGCCGTTACCGCTGGCCTTCAGCTCTCTGAGGAGGACGGCCTTCTCCTCTTCCTTGAGGTGGAGGAACTCTCTGTGAGAGAGGAGGAACTCTGTGAGTCAGCCGGTCAGAAGAGACAACACTCACTCCCTCAGATATAGTTCAGTCACTCACTCCTTCAGGTATTTGCAGATCATCCCCACCACGTTCTCACAGTTCTTCTTGGTTGGACAGAAGACCAGACAGGAATGTGCTGGAATGACTTCAGTCACCAGAGCGATGATGTGATCCGGATCCACCTTCTGCATGGAGCTGGAGTACTGAGGGAGGAGGACCAGTCCACAGTCCGATAGATGTTAGGAGGTACTTCATCAGTGCTGCATTCAGCTGAACAGAAACTAAAAACTGTTGATTTATAACAGACTTTATTTACCTTAAAGTTGAGAAGACGTGAGAATTTAAAACATTCCTCTTCATTTGGGTCGACTTCATAGATGGTGTCGTTCAGTTTAACGTACTCCTTCAGCTGGACCTGAACACAACACAGAACCGCTTTACTACTAATACTCAGTGGTGGGCCGTCAGGTCCAGCAAGGCCTTCTCTGCTGGCCTAAACAGAATCACAAAGTTATAGCTATTTTATAATTTAAATTTTTTTCTTAAATACACTACATGTATTATAATTTATAAATTTATTTTCCCCATTATCTTATGTTCTCATTGCACAGCTACTGTCTTCCTCAGTTGCTCTGCTTCCAGTGCAGCTTGTTTTAAGTAGAGCTTTTATCCAATCAGATCTCACCTCTGTGTCTCTAGGTAAGAACAGAGGCAGAGGCCTGCAGACTCACAAGTGCATCCATGTGCACTTTAAGTAAATGGGGACGATATTGTTAATTGTCATAGTGTTCAACCAATCAGATCTTTAGTTTGACATGTTGGGCGTATTCTTTGACGTATCAGAGCTGCTAGCTGGTCTACAACTACGTCAGCATTAACGGGCAGCTCAGTGTCCATGTGCAGCTCTGCATTGAGGTGCAGAGTGCGCTGTGATTGGTTAGTGGGCGAGCACGTGACTATCGCGAAACAAAATTTACAGCAGAGCTTAGTTGGAGGAGTAAGAGTTCAAATTGAAAGATATGGAAGAAATTATAATATTTTTAAGGTTTTACTTGGTGTAATTTATTTATTTTTTACTACTACTAATACTAATAATAATACTACTACTAGTCATACTATCAAAACTACTAATACTACTAATGTTAATACTACTACTACTACCACTAGTACTACTAATACTAATACTAATGACAAGTTCAATTCACTTACAGGCCTGAAGTCATTTGTGTAATTCTCTGCCCTCAGAAAGGTCTGCAGGTCTCTGATGTTTCCCAGAGTGGCGCTCATTCCGATAATCTGAGTACTTTCTGGAAAAGAGTCGAGAAGAATCATTTAATTCCAAAGGTTTTAACAACAGAGACTAAAGCGAGAAGACGTGACTTACTGGTAGTGTAGAGAACTTTGGCCAGCGTCATTTCAATAATGGCTCCTCTGCTGCCGTCACCCAACATGTGGAGCTGTAAGACACATGTGGACATTAAGCCTCTCACCTGTACCTTAGCTCACATCTGAACACCTGTGCTGGTTCACCTCATCCACCACCACCAGACCCAGGTCGTCCATCCTGCCGGTCTCGATCAGAGAGTTGACGAGGCTGTGGGCTTTCTCTATCGTAGCGACGTACACCGACCGGTTGTTTCTTCTCCTCACAGGAGGAAACCTTCCTTTACTGCCGGCGTACTCCTCCACCATGAAGTCCAGCTCCAGGCCGAAGCTCGCTAACCCCCGCACCTGCAGAAGAAGAAACAGAAGGTAGTTCCTAGTGGTTCAGAATGAGGTGCTTTGAAAAGGTTAGGAAAGGTGTCCCACAGGGCTCTATTCTGGGTCCTCTGCTATTCACTATAAACACAAATATCATCTCTGCCACTTTATAACGTAAATTTCTATGCAGGTGACACCATTTTATCTCCTCTTAATTACCTACAGCTTCTAATTAAAGGTCCGTCCACTCTCCTCCCAACAAAGTAGTCTCCTAGTGACGTGGAGGGATCGTGCTAGCTAGCAGTGGTGGGCTGTCAGGGCCTGCAAGGCCTTCTCTGCTGGCCTAAACAGAATCACAAAGCTATACCTATTTTATAATTAAATAATTGTTCTTAAATACACTACATGTATTGTAGATATTTTCCCCTTTATCTTATGTTCTCATTGCACAGCTACTGTCTTCCTCAGTTGCTCTGCTTCCAGTGCAGCTTGTTTTAAGTAGAGCTTTTATCCAATCAGATCTCACCTCTGTGTCTCTAGGTAAGAACAGAGGCCAGAGGCCTGCAGACTCACAAGTGCATCCATGTGCAGTTCAAGTGAATGGGGACGATATTGTTGATTGTCATAGTGTTCAACCAATGGCTCATGGCTACTTTTCTTTGTCAAAAGCTACTAGTGACAAATCTAGAGACTTGTTCTGGTGTTATTGGAGAATTTCCTGGTGTTTTGACGTTAAAGCACGTACGTTCTGCTCTGTGGTGAACGAGCAGCGGGTGCTGCCGTGAGCCCCTCCGCCGCCGCCCACAGAAGCCTCGTGCTGCAGTCCCAGCTGCAGTCAGAGCAGAGAGGAGACGCACTCTCGGCAGATAGTGTATCTACAGGTGTTGGCTTCATTTTTACACGAAACAAATAATAACTGTAGCTGTGTTTCAGCTGCAGGACAGCAGTGAAGGCCCAGGTATAACATGCACAGCCCACCACTGCTAGCTAGCTAGCTAATTCTTGTCTCAGTTGTGTTCTAGATCAGTGCCCCATATCACTCTTTCAAAGCTACTACTAGTTGTCAACCGGACCATAAATTGAATGGGAAAAATGTGGCAGCCGTCACCGTCCGGTAAGCACAAGGTTGGCGGTTCGATCCCTGGCTGCTACGTGTCCTGTGCCGACATGTCTTTGAGCAAAAACACAGAACCCCTAATCGCTCCTCGGGTGCTTCACAGCAGCCCACTGCTCCAGAGGTCAGACTTCATATATGTATCCATCTAATGTAAATGACGATTGCAATAATGAAGGACGCCAAAAGACTCTCTCTGACAGACTTCATTCTCTGAGAGGTCTCACACTAACAGTGAGACCACTCTTCCTTCTTGTGGTACCTTCTCCTGAACCAGCGAGATGTACGGTAAGATGAACAGACAGTCTTTCCTCCTGCACAGCAGCTCTCTGAGAACGAGGATCTCCGCAACCAGAGTTTTCCCTCCGCTGGTGGGCAGCGAGTAGATCAGGTTCCTCCTCTGCTGGACACAGTCCAGGTTCAGACACGTCTCCTGCCAGTCTGGAACAGGGAATACAAACACTCGTTCTCTGTTTGAAGAAACATGAAAGGAATCCACCGAGCAGCTCGTCTAAAGCTCACTGATCAACATGTTGGATCTGGTTTCTTTCATGTGGACAAGAAGTGTTAAAGGACACGTTTGGCTGTTTCTCCCTTGATGTCAAACTATTCCACTGAAACTACGTCTGGTTGCAAGTCAACAGAAAAATCGACAAACAAACAAACAATTATTGTCTTTATCAGTTAATCTGCAGTTGAAATGAAACAACTCGTCCATCGACAGCTGATTAATCAGCAGCTGTTATGATGATCAATTCATCATTAAAGTCATTTTTAAAGTAAAACAAAAAGTCCAAAATTCTGACACTAACTACAGCATATTAAGGCAGCTGTCAGTTCGTAAAAATGTATAACTATATTTTCGTGAACTTGTGTTTTTTATTCAGATTGAGGACTTTAATCTCAGATACTGAGAGTGCTCTCTCTGGAGGCCTCTGGCTCCAGATTAACACAACTGAATATCTTAGATTTTGGACTGTTGGTCGAACAAATGAAGACTTTTGAAGACGTTACCGTTGACTCTGAGATACTGAGGAGCTATTTGTTTTACCTTTTATAGAACAAATGAAAAACAATCTGAAGACTCGTCAATAATGAAATGATTGTTGATTACAGCGCTCGTCTGCCAATAATTTTCACAATTTGTGACTTTCAGAACATCCGTGGACCTCCTGCTAGTTGAAGCTAACCGTATAGATCCTTGATGCCTCTGAGTGTGAACATCAGCTCCTTCACTTTGGTGGGGAGTCCGTAGAACGGCCCGAGGTCGGTGGTCTCAGCACAGACCTCCTCCATGGCCTGCATGGCCACGCTGATCTCCTCAGAAACGACGGCTTCCTTCAGCCCGACGCTGTGTGAGACGCTGGACGGAGCTGCGGCGTTACAGAGCATCGTCCTCTTTATCTCCTCCGTCACACTCCTCCTCGCTCTGCTTTTATCCTCAGCGTCTCTGAGAGGAGTCGAGGTTTTGTCTCCGTCCTCCAGTCGGCTCCTCTTCGCGGCCCCGTCGACTTGCTCCTGAAACCGATGCTGGCTGGTCGGTAGGTCCTCGAAGGGTTCGTCTGTGAGGACGTCCAAGATGGAGTCCGTGAGGACGTCTTCGCGCGTCTGTCTGGCTCTCAGAGCAGTGAAGTCGGGCTGATCGTCACGACGTCGTTCATTCTGCTCGGCGGCGTCCAGCCTCGCCAGCAGAGAGCTGTCCTCCAGGATGCTGTCATAGTCCCCGAACAAGTCCTCGCTGTCACTGCAGTACTGTGAACACAACACCGACCTGTCAGTCAATGGTCCTCCAATCAACAGAGCCCAACTGATCAGCTGATTCATCAATTAGTCCATCACAGAGAAGACACTTCAGAGACATGTTAGCAGCTTCACCCTCCTTTAAAACCACCAGCAGCTGATAGATACCGGTTCTGACAGCCGATTGGTCAGTTAGACATGATGTCATTGACATACTATATTTATATGATCAACAATATCACTGATGTTTGAAGACTTCACCTTGTTTCAATGATTTAAATCAGACAAATATTTGTTTGATAATTGTTTGGTGAATAAATTGTCATAAAATAATCAAAGATGCCGATCAAAGTCTAGTTTCTCTTGTAAAATGTCCAAAACCAGGAGATATTCATCTTATTATCAGAGGAAGATTAAACCTTAAAACTAATAGTTTAACATCAATGCCTCTAAAATAAGTCAGAGTAAAATACATATTCATATTATATATATATATATATATGAATATGTATTTAAAATAACAGAGTACCTCAAAAGCTCGTCCCTCAGCCATGATGCTGCTGAGCCTCCAGTCTTTACATTTCTGTAGGCAGGTAGCTCCTCCCCTTTTCCTCACAGGTGTCCGGTGAGTCCTCAGGTCCTCCCTCGACCTCTTCCTCGAGGACACTCGTTTTATTTGGAGGTCTTGTCTCCCAGAAGCGTTCATCACCGGTTCATGTTAGCTAGTAAACACACACACCTGTACATCACTACCTGTTTATTCTTTAACTAGTTAACGTTAAGATAAATAACGATAAGTTGACCTACTTTACGTTAGCTCTCTCCTGGCAGTTGGACTCTTTGATTTGTTCCGTAAACGAGCTATTGTTCCACTAAAAACACAGCAAATTAATCTCAAACTTGCATAAAAACGTATAAAACTTTCCAAATTAATTATATTACTAATTCTGTAACTTAAAGCTTAGTTTTAACGAAGAAGGTTCAACAGCTCGACGAGCATCACATTCAAACATTGTCTCCGGTATCATCGTCATCGTCAGAGTAAGAGAGAAATCCTGCCGTCGTTTCTATCTTCGGTTTACCGGTTAACTAGCTAGCGGAGCTAACTGAGATCGCTTCCTTAGTTGTATTAGTTAATCTAAAGTAAACGTCTGATAAGTTACCAGATATCAAAGCTCATGATTACCAGATAACACACGTGTTTATTCGGCGCCATATTCCGCCTCTTAGCAGTTTATCTTCGTTGTACTGAGGATGAAAGTACTTATTATGTTACTGTTGATTAAAACAGGTGAAATCAAACGGACTCTGGCGAATGGTCACGTGCGTTACTCAATGTGACTACTACGTCTTTATAAACATTGAGTATATATTGTTGATTAAAGTAACAAGTTGTGTTAATGTGACCCACCCACTCACTCACTCCGGGGTCTTTCCTATCTTGTCTTGATATATCTTTGAGGAGGGTAACGTTTTATCTTTTCCGAAAGAAAAATTAAATTTGCGTTCATAGCAGAAACATAACATCTACGATTACAAAAAGAATCGCATATTAAAGCCATACTTACAATTAAAGCTACATTTGACATGTAATTTTCCTCAAATTAATGAGCAACAACTTTAAAGGTGGTAGGAACTAATTGTTAAAAAACTCAGCGAAGCACCGGAGTTCCTGGCGGACAACTTCCGGTACTGTCTCGGGTCACAATGCTCGCGCTGAGAGGATTAAAGAGGCTAAAGTCTGTTTTATCACAACACGGAAACACAAGTAGGACTTTATTATTATGTGTGAATGCTTATCAAGTTATCATAAACCATCGCTTTATTTATTTATTTTAATTATACGGTTAATTCAGTGATAATGTTGCTAATGCTAACCTTAGCATAAAAGCTGTTATTAACATTTAAATCTGCTCCTGCAGCTGTAAGAAGCGTCACAACGACGTCACATGAAGTGCGACACAAAGACGACACGGTAGGTTTCATATATATATATATATTTTATTTGAACACTTATTAGACTATTTATAGAAACTTTATATTATTTGTATTTAACATATTAACAAGACTACAATATATCGTAGTGAATACATGCGTAGAAATATTATCAAAAAATATTTAAATAAAATGAGGGATTTATACTAAATTAAATATAATTAGTTAATTACTGTGCATTAAATAAACCATATGAATAATTCTGAAATTAGTTTATTTGACCATTTAATAAATTCAGAATTTTTAAATTTTATTTAATAAGAAACTTCTACTAAAATCATGAAACATCACTAACATGTGATATTACATTTGTAATTTACGTTATGAGGTTGACCTGATTGTATTAATTATTATTATTATTAATATTTAACCTTCCTGTTGAAGCTGGTGAAGATGGAAAACCCGTTCAAAGAGCCTCAGAAAGGATGCGTCCTCTGCAGCGTCACAGTGGACTTCAAGAACACTCAGGTGAGTTACACACCTGGTCACACTTGTACATGCCTGTTCACATCTATTCATACCTGTTCAATAAGAAACATGACCTTGTTTCCTCGTCTCCTTCCCAGCTGCTGTCTCAGTTCATCTCTCCTCACACAGGTAGAATCTACGGTCGTCACATCACAGGTGAGCAGATCGACGTTAAACCGGATCAGAATCCCTCTTCAGGTCCACTCAGTCTCCTTTTGTTTCTCAGGGTTATGTGGAAGGAAACAGAAAGAAGTGTCCAAGGCCATAAAGAAAGCTCACTCCATGGGTACGTTTCACCAACTATCACATTTAATACAATGTCACATTTAATTCAATATCACATTTAATAAAACACTTCGGGTTCAGAGTCTTTGAGAGTCTCTGAACCCCGAAGTGGTTTTTCTGCTCGTCACATTTTACTGATTTTCTCTTCAAAATAAAAGTCCTGCTCCTCTACTGAAACAGAACCATGACTAGAAGTAGAACTTGTCTTTAGTGCAGAATAAGCTATGACATCAATCATTAAAAAAGAAACACAGGTTGAATTTCTTTGATCATTCTCTCTACAAATATAAATCCAACATGTTTCAAGTGTCTACAAATGTTAACAATGTTAGAAAGAGGCTCTACGTGTTATAAATATGAATCTATTGACATGTTTCTTCCTCCTCTCCTCTCTCTAATTATTGATATTTAAATGAGCTTTTCTCTCTCCAGGTTTCATGTCTGTGACCCACAAACATCCTCAGTTCATGAGGGACCCAAACATCTGTGGAATCAAACATCTGGATTAGTGATCAGTGTTTAATAAAGCTGTCAGAACTCTGAGGTCACATGGGTCATTATTTTATCAGTTAATCGTTCTTTCATATTTTGTATTAAACATCTGAAAAGAGCAAAAAAATTTATATCAAAAATATTCAACTCGCTGAAATATAAGAAAACATTTGAGAAGATGAAACCATCAAATGTTTGTTTATTTCTCTAAATATTTGCTGATTAAAGATATTTTTTTATTTGATCAACATGTTAAAGTGTTCGATACATTCATCAGTAGTTAGCTTATGTTAGCATAGCAGGCTAACATAAGCTAACTTAATGCGGTGTTCACAACAAACGCGGCGCGAATGCCGGTCTCGCCGGGGACTATTTGTGTTCATGTTGTGTTAGTTCTCTCCGCAAGACAAGAAAATGCCTTCTAAAATACTTGTCTTCTCAATGGAGTCTGGATCGATCGGTGCTATGCTAAGCTAACACTGTAGCAGCTCCATCAACACTCAACATAACGTCACATATGCGTAAATACGGCGGCGTCTATTCATTGTTTGTACCATATGGTTTACACACACATTTATACACAGTTTGGTCTATTGATATGAGGGATCGTAGAGCTCTGGGTGAACACAGACGGATACAGTATTTATTTCCTGATTCAACAACGGCAGGAAGTCAGTGATGACGGGGGAAGCATCTCAACGCCGATAGGCTATCGCGCCGAAGTTTTCGCGTTTAGTGTGAGCACACCTTAAGATAGTGGACATGACACCAGCTGAGCATTAGCATGTTAGCATGCTAACATAGCAATAAAACTAGTTGCTATTAATTAAATTAACAAACAGTTTTTAACATAAATCATCTTTATCATTTTTAAACATTGAAGAGAAACGAGGATTGAATCCACGTTTGACTTCCGTCATTTTATTCTGAAGGCTGGCTCTTCCTGCGTTTCCTGTCCCGCCCCCCCGACATCTCCTTTGGTCTCTTCCTGCCAGACCTCGTTTCAGGAGACGGTGTCATGGAGACGGCATCAGGAACAGGAAGTGAGTCCAGAGTCAGAGTGTGAGAGTGAAACGGAGGAGAGCACAACAGAGACCTGAAGACCTGCTGGAGGACCTGGTCCCTCTGATCCACGGGACCACCTGGAGACAGAGACAGAGACAGACCTGAACCAAGACAGAGACCTGAACCAAGACAGAGACTTGAGACCTGAACCAAGACAGAGACCTGAGACCTTTATTTATTAACGATGAACACAGTAATAAAATATCTGCTCGATGATATTTAAATGTTTTACAAATCATTTAGTAAAAATGAACAAATACTACATGTTAATCATCATTTATTTGTGTGAATAGTAAAATAACTATTAACTAAAGTTTATTTAACTATAAATTTGTTTATTATTTGTAAATTGAATTGTCTGAACAATAATATTTCGTAAAAATCAAACCTTTTCCTGCTGAACTTTTCTTCTTCTCAACAAGTTTCCTCCTGAGAGTCGAAACGTCACTCTGGAGTGTTTCTACGAGACGTTCACTCTCCTCCAACGTCCTGCAAGCTTTCTGTCAATGAGGAGAGTGAGACGTTAAAACACACCAGACGATGAGAGTGAGACGTCGAAAACACAGACGATGAGAGTGAGATGTCGAAAACACAGAAGATGAGTGTGAGATGTCGAAAACACAGAAGATGAGTGTGAGATGTCGAAAACACAGAAGATGAGTGTGAGATGTTAAAACACAGAAGATGAGTGTGAGATGTTAAAACACAGAAGATGAGAGTGAGATGTTAAAACACAGAAGATGAGAGTGAGATGTCGAAAACACAGAAGATGAATGTGAGATGTTAAAACACAGAAGATGAGAGTGAGATGTTAAAACACAGAAGATGAGAGTGAGATGTTAAAACACAGAAGATGAGTGTGAGATGTTAAAACACAGAAGATGAGAGTGAGATGTCGAAAACACAGAAGATGAG
>NW_022280332.1:12866-14105 GCF_004355925.1 Anarrhichthys ocellatus
AAGATGAGTGTGAGATGTCGAAAACACAGAAGATGAGTGTGAGATGTTGTAAACACAGAAGATGAGAGTGAGACACACCTGCAGCTCCGTCTGCAGAGAGTCGTTCATGGAGTTCACGTCGTTCACTTCCCTCAGCAGCCCGTTGGAGGAGAAGAACTTAGAGCTGCAGCAACAGAAGAAGAAAAACATCTGAAGTTACAGGATACTCTGCTGCTGAGTCCAGTGAGTCCTCTCGTGGTGACGTTCAGAACTGCAGTCTGACGTTTGGCTGAATATCAAACCGGTCTTTCTTTCCAATATAAAAAGAAAAAACAGGAAACAGCTACAACGTGTTGCTTTAACGCTCTGAGCAATAAAATACTTGTTCTTTGTCCACGTTGTTTCTATCAGAGTGTGTGTTCATGGTGATGGTACCCGTGTGTGTTCATGGTAAGGTTGTAACCGGCCGCGGAGCACGACGTCGACTCCTTCCAGTACGCCAGCTGCTCCAGTAGACCCAGGTTGTTGACCAGCACGGGAACGTTCACAAACTGCCTTCAAGAAATATATAAATATATATATAAATATATCAACATCACAAACATCATGTTGGAACATTGTTGTAATACTATCAAATATATCAGTCTTTTTAGACATCTTAATAAGGAACAGCTACGTATTAAACATTTAAATAAAGGAAACAGGATCCTCATGATTCATGTTTCTTCTTATTTTATGTTTCTTGTTGTTTATTGATTGATTATTTTGTCTATAAAATCGTGGAGAATGCCTCCTTAAGTGACGTCTTCAGACTAAAACTAAAGATATTCTGTTTAAAATGTTTTTTTTACCTGCTGCGTGAGATGAAGGCGGCGTACTCCATCTTGTGGGTGGAGCCTGTCGGAGTCGACCTGCTGGGCGTCAGCAGCACAAAGATCACATGAGGGTTGGACAGACATGTCTTCAGCTTCTCGTGGACGATCTTCTCTCTGAACGTCATCTGTTGGTCCGAGTTCCTCCGCTGTCTGTACCAGCCAATCACATCCTCCTAAAGGTGATCAATAGAATCACATCCTCCTAAAGGTGACCAATAGAGTCACATCCTCCTAAAGGTGACCAATAGAATCACATCCCCCTAAAGGTGATCAATAGAATCACATCCTACTAAATGTGACCAATAGAATCACATCCTCCTAAAGGTGATCAATAGAAACACATCCTCCTAAAGGTGATCAATAGAAACACATCCTCCTAAAGGTG
>NW_022280332.1:39105-40181 GCF_004355925.1 Anarrhichthys ocellatus
ATATATATATATAATATAATAATATAATAATAAAAGTCTTAACTCACTGCATATCTCCTCGATGGTGATGTTATCAGCCTGAGAGTCACTGATGGTGATCTGCTCCTCAAACTTACTTTCTCCGAGGATCAAACCTTCCTGAAGAGACGACGCAAATAAAACGGAATTATTAATATCAGATAAATTAATGTTCTCTGGACGGTTGTTACTGTTTAATAAATCATTATTTATTAACCTGTGTGGCCCTGAAAAAATAAATTAAATGTGCTGTACATAAAATATGAAAATAAAATATAAGAAATACAACAGGAGTAAAAACACAAATAATTAGTATTTAAAATAATAAAACAACAAGGTAAAAATGCATAAATATAAGACAAGTAGCTGATTATTCAACAGAAAATGATTTTAGTCTATTTAGACATTTGATTAATTGTTTCAGTTTATCTTCAAACACAAATAGTAAAAAAAAGCCAAATATTCTCTGATTCTTCTCATTGAAAAGTGAATATTTTGGACTTTTGGTTGAATAAAACATAAAATCAGCTTCAGCTCTTCAAAGTTGTGACATTGTTTATGTTTCACACACTAAACGATCAGCAGGTCAGTCGATAAGGAGGTCGGTCGATAAGGAGGTCCGTCGATAAGGAGGTCCGTCGATAATCAGGTCGGTCGATAAGGAGGTCGGTCGATAATCAGGTCGGTCGATAATCAGGTCGGTCGATAAGGAGGTCGGTCGATAAGGAGGTCGGTCGATAAGGAGGTCGGTCGATGATAATCAGGTCGGTCGATAAGGAGGTTGGTCGATAAGGAGGTCGGTCGATAATCAGGTCGGTCGATAATCAGGTCGGTCGATAAGGAGGTCGGTCGATAATCAGGTCGGTCGATAATCAGGTCGGTCGATAAGGAGGTCGGTCGATAAGGAGGTCGGTCGATGATAATCAGGTCGAGCGATAATCAGGTCGGTCGATGATAATCAGGTCGGTTGATGATAATCAGGTCGAGCGATAATCAGGTCGGTCGATAAGGAGGTCGGTCGATGATAATCAGGTCGGTCGATAAGGAGGTTGGTCGAT
>NW_022280332.1:40281-48085 GCF_004355925.1 Anarrhichthys ocellatus
ATCAGGTCGGTCGATAAGGAGGTCGGTCGATAATCAGGTCGGTCGATGAGGAGGTCGGTCGATGATAATCAGGTCAGTCGATGATAATCAGGTCGAGCGATAATCAGGTCGATGATAATCAGGTCGGTCGATAAGGAGGTCGGTCGATAAGGAGGTCGGTCGATGATAATCAGGTCGAGCGATAATCAGGTCGGTCGATGATAATCAGGTCGGTCGATGATAATCAGGTCGGTCGATAAGGAGGTTGGTCGATAAGGAGGTCGGTCGATAATCAGGTCGGTCGATAAGGAGGTCGGTCGATGATAATCAGGTCGGTCGATGATAATCAGGTCGGTCGATGATAATCAGGTCGGTCGATGATAATCAGGTCGAGCGATAATCAGGTCGGTCGATAATCAGGTCGGTCGATGATAATCAGGTCGAGCGATAATCAGGTCGGTCGATAATCAGGTCGGTCGATGATAATCAGGTCGGTCGATGATAATCAGGTCGGTCGATAATCAGGTCGGTCGATGATAATCAGGTCGGTCGATAATCAGGTCGGTCGATAATCAGGTCGGTCGATGATAATCAGGTCGAGCGATAGTCGCAGTCTAAATGAAAAGTCCAACTAGTAAAACAATAAAATAAAGATATTTAATAACTCCTGACTTGAGTTCTGTTCTTTATTTAAAGGTTTGTTGTAGTGTTTGAAGTGTGGCTGTATAAACGAGGCTCCATTCATCACACTCACTTATTTAAGCTTCAGATCTCAGTAGAAACACAGTCACTCAGTGGAGGGGGCACCTCTTCATGTTGATCTTTGACTCATCTAAGAAACACTTGTTGGATTAAATATGATGCCGAATTCACCAGCAGACCCAAACGACTTGGAACATGTATTCAATCATATCTCACACGTTGTGTATCCTTGTTCATAATCGGTATCCCTTGAAATGTGAATGTTTCTGAACGGAGTCTGGTGTGTCGGGAGTGTTAACTCTCAGCTTGTTTTTTTTAAAAGTTGCATAAATATCGTGGCGGGAGTTTTATCTTCACGTAAACAACAAACACGTCTCTACTTAATGAATACATAAACGTAATGAACGTTTTTCTCACCACGTCTGAGTCACTGTTCACATGCTGGAACATCAGAGAAGACAAAACGATCCCGGAGACCCGGATGGTCGGATCCGCCATCATGGTTGTTGACGTCGGTGCGGTCGGATGACATCACGAGCGTCACTGAGGCGCAACGCAGCCGCAGTAAAAACCTGCGTTTTTCCAACGCAGAGGCTAACCGTCATGCTAATGCGTCATGCTAACGGTGGGGGCGTGTTTTAAACAGCGACTCTTCGGCTTCACGTTGAGACACAAGAAGAAGAAACAGTTTGTTTAGTTTTAAAAGGACGTTTAACTCCACTGTGACTCTCAGGTATGTATTCAATCATTATATATACATATACACATATATACATAGATACAGTATCTATGTATATATGTGTTGTTGTTGTTGTTGTTGTTTACTTCGACTATCGGTATTTTCCGTTAGAAGAACATTTACTACTTAAATACAATCAGCGAAGAAGTATCTTCTGAAAAATACAAATACAACTATGTACAAGTACACAAGTACTATCAGTCAAAAATACTCATGTAAAATGTCTCCTCTCAGAATTTTGAGTTATTATATTTATTTTAATCATAATTCTGGATTATTATTATATTTATTATGTTTAGTGATGCATTAACATATTATATGTTATAGCTGAGATATAATGTATATTTTATGCTGTATATAAATATATAATAGACTATAAAGATGTACAAAGTTGAAACGTATTTTACAAGATAATCATGCGTTTAGGACAAATAAAAAGTACAATATTTACCTGTGAAGATCTCGTGTATAAGAAGTATAAAATAACGCAACATAAAGTATAGTTCAGTGAAGTACTTGACTAAATACATTCCACTACTACTGAGTACAATCAACTTGTACTCAGGTACTTGTACTTTAATACTCGTTTATTTAGTCTGTGTACTTCAACACCTGTTTGTATAAAGTTGGATTTAAGCTTAACAACATAGTTAGTTAGTTCCACACATTTAAAAAAAAATGCATAATTAATTATTATGCAAATGTTTTGAATTATTAATTTGTTGTTTTGTCTATAAAACGTCAGAAAATGCTTAAAAATGACCCAAAGATATACAGTTTACTGTGATATAAAATTAATTATAAAAACTGACTAATGTCGAATAATGAATTCAAAGTTTCTGCCCTAAATATTATTCATTTGATGGAAATATAAAAACTTATAAATCTGAGAAAAAAATAACTTTTCACTTTTTCTAGTTGATCGTTTGAGCTTCAAGAAGCTGAGAGTCCAACATGAACATGTTGACCTGATGAAAAGTCAATAAAGTTATTACAGTTCATCAGCATCCATCCCATAATGGTGAAATGCTCTAAACGGTCCTTTGAATGCATCGAGTGTTGTGCGGCTGGTTTCCAGACGATGCCGTGAGTCGTGAGGCCGCTCAGCTGTCAGCGATGGACGACTGGTGCTCGGTGGCCGTGGGACTCTTCCAGGTGTGGATGTTCGTGGTGATCTTCCTCATCATGCTGCCCGCCATGTTCGGCCTCTCTCTGGGGGTCACCGGGGTCTACATCCGGATCCTGGTCCGGATCCTGGAGGTAACAGACCTCTTCACTTCTTACTCAACATGTTTGAACAGTTATGACACGAGGTCAGTAACGTGTGTTTGCAGTGGGCCACGCTACGGATCCAGAGAGGCCGGCAACAGCAGCCCAGTGTTCCTGTTCCTCTCCCCGACGGTGAGTCATCACGAATAATAATCATCAATAATCATCAATAATCATCAATAATAATCAAACGTATCGATAAGAACACACACCAGAGCTACAGGAGTTTAAAAAACACATAAAAATGTTTAAAATAAAGACTTATATTAATGTTTAAAATAAAGACGTATATTAATGTTAAAAATGAGACTTATATTAATATTTAAAATAAAGACTTATATTAGTGTTTAAAATAAAGACTTATAAAAATGTTTACACGACAGACATATTAATGTTTAAAATAAAGACTTATATTAATATTTAAAATAAAGACTTATATTAATGTTAAAAATAAGACTTATAATAATATTTAAAATAAAGACATAAAAATGTTTAAAAGAAAGACATATTAATGTTTAAAATAAAGACTTATATTAATATTTAAAATAAAGACATATTAATATTTAAAATAAAGACTTATATTAATGTTAAAAATAAGACTTATATTAATATTTAAAATAAAGACTTATATTAGTGTTTAAAATAAAGACTTATAAAAATGTTTACATGACAGACATATTAATGTTTAAAATAAAGACTTATAATAATATTTAAAATAAAGACTTATAAAAATGTTTAAACGAAAGACATTAATATTTAAAATAAAGACTTATATTAATGTTAAAAATAAAGACTTATATTAATGTTAAAAATAAAGACTTATATTAATATTTAAAATAAAGACTTATATTAATGTTAAAAATAAAGACTTATAAAAATGTTAAAAATAAAGACATATATTAATGTTAAAAATAAAGACATATTAATGTTTAAAATAAAGACTCATAAAAATTTGTTAAAGACTTATGTTAATATTTAAAATAAAGACTTATATTAATGTTTAAAATAAAGACTTATATTAATATTTAAAATAAAGACTTATATTAATATTTAAAATAAAGACTTATATTAATGTTTAAAATAAAGACATATTAATATTTAAAATAAAGACATATTAATGTTTAAAATAAAGACTTATATTAATGTTTAAAATAAAGACATATTAATGTTTAAAATAAAGACTTATATTAATGTTAATAGATAATAAATAACAAAAGAAAAAAGGCTAATTAAAACAAATGTATAAATAAAACATATAAAAATGAATTAAATTGATATAAAATATAAAACAATAAATTAAAGTGTAATGATTTTTTTTTTAACTCAGTAAACTGAATTTGTGAGTTTTGAACTGTTGGTTCAATAAAACCAGAAATCTGAAGACGTCACTTTAATGAGTTTAATCGATTCATCCAGAAAATAATCAGCAGATACTTTTTATTAATTGTGTTCAGATGAGGTTTGTAACAGATGATATATTAATCTAATATTATTATTTATTATTTATGTATTTGTTTTTTGTTTAAATCATTTCCATGTTGTCTGAAATGGTTCATCCTCTAATTAAATATAAATTAATCAAATAAATTGATGATTAAAATAATCGTTCAGATTAAAACAAGTGAAGAAATAAACTTGTGAAACAGATTCAGGATCAGCAGCTCTACTTCCTGTCAGGACGTCAGGTCATGTGACGTTTCAGATGCAGCGATCATGTGACGCTGTGTGTGTGTGTGTGTGTGTGTGTGTGTGTGTGTGTGGTCAGTTCCAGCCTCTGCAGCATGAACAACACGTGTTCATAGTCTCAGGATGAAGAAACACACAGAGGAATGTTTTCTGTTCACCACTTTAACAGATGTATCTCCATAATGTCATTATATATAATATATAAATATATATATCATTATAGTAGTATATGTATTGTTATAATATATATATATATATATATATAATTATCATTACAATAATATATATTATATATTTTATATAATATATCGTAACCCCCGGTGCTGTGGTTGTAACCCAGGTGCTGTGGTTGTAACCTCGGTTCTGTGGTTGTAACCTCGGTGCTGTGATTGTAACCCCGGTGCTGTGGTTGTAACCCCGGTGCTGTGATTGTAACCCCGGTGCTGTGGTTGTAACCCCGGTGCTGTGATTGTTACCGCTGTGGTTGTTACCCCGGTGCTGTGATAGTAATCCCCGGTGCTGTGGTTGTAACCCCGGTGCTGTGATAGTAACCCCCTTTGTTGCGATTGTAACCCCGGTGCTGGGATAGTAACCTCCAGTGCTGTGGTCTTAACCCCCGGTGCTGTGGTTGTAACCCCGCTGCTGTGGTTGTAACCCCGGTGCTGTGATTTTAACCCCCGGTGCTATAGTTGTAACCCCAGTGCTGTAATTTTAACCTCCTGTGTTGAGATTGTAACCCCGGTGCTTGGATAGTAACCTCCAGTGCTGTGGTTGTAACCCCGGTGCTGTGATTGTGTCCCAGGGATCATTGAGAGAGCGGGGGGCTCGATGGAGGAGGAGATGGGGCAGCTGAGGAGCTCGGGGTCTCTGGAGTTTTCTCTGAGCGACGCCTTCTACTTCTACCAGAAAGGTCTGGAGAGCATCATTGACGACCAGGTGACCCAGCGCTTCTCCTCCGAGGAGCTGGCCTCCTGGAACCTCCTCACCAGAACCAACCAGAACTTCCGCTACATCAGCCTCCGCCTCACCGTCATCTGGGGGGTCGGCGTCTTCGTCCGCTACTGCGTCCTCTTCCCCCTCAGGTCTGAGACCAAACCTCCATCTGGTTCTAAAGAGGTCTGAGGCAAAACACCCTCTGGTTCTAAAGAGGTCTGAGAAAAAAGGTCTCTCTGGATCTAAATAGGTCTGAGACAAAAGGTCCCTCTGGTTCTAAAGAGGTCTGAGACAAAAGGTCCCTCTGGTTCTTCACCAGAGAACACATAGAACATATTTATTGATCTCTGATCAGCAACAGAAGGACTCTGTAACGTCAGCTGGTCTCTTCTCTTCCTTCAGGATCACGTTGGCCACCATTGGTCTTTCATGGCTCGTGATCGGAACCAGTCTGCTGGGATTTCTGCCTGAGAGCAGGTACGGCAACATAGCAACCAGGCACAGCACAGGCAACCAGACACAACAAGATATGGCAATGCAGCAACCAGACTCAGCAGCACAGCAACCAGACAGAGCAACACAGAAACAAGCAACCAGACACAGTTCTACGTTTTAGAACTAATATACGGTTCTTTCTCTATATAATATGAATAATACTAATAAATAAATAATAACTGTATGTTTCAGTGTGAAGACTTGGCTCAGTGAACTCGTCCATCTGACCTGTTACAGGATCTGCTCCAGAGGACTGTCAGCCACCGTCCGCTACCACAACAAGTCAGTTATTGATTATTGATCACATGATTAGGTTTCTATCTCAACGGCATCACGTTCCTTTTGTGTCTGCAGAGAGAACAAACCTCAGAAAGGAGGAATATGTGTCGCTAATCACACGACGCCCATCGACGTGGTGATTCTGGCCAACGACGGCTGCTACGCCATGGTGAGCGCCATCCCGTCTCTGACATCACATGTGTGGATGCGGTGATGTCACTGCTCTGCTCCCTGTTCCGTCCTCAGGTGGGTCAGATCAACGGAGGTCTGATGGGGGTCCTCCAGAGGTCCATGGTGAGGTCGTGTCCTCACGTCTGGTTCGAGAGGTCGGAGATGAAGGACCGCCACACTGTGACCAGCAGGTGAGGATTCACTGCAGCGGATGCAAAGATTCATCTTTATTGAACACATAAATTCAGTCAGAATTGATAAAGACTAACTGGATCAGGACTTCTGCTTGTTTTCTTACTTCATAAGTTAATGAGACAAGTTAGTGGTGTCATCGCTGAATTTTGTTCTCAACAGACCAACTTTGTGATTTTAAATTAAAAAGCTTTAAATCTTTATATGATATTATATTTTATACACACAGTATAATCAAGTCTCTTCTTCTCAACAGTTATAAAGAGCATTAACTAGTTTTCTAATTAAAAGTTGACTGCAAATTTCTAACTGAGAACTAAGTGGAAACAAAGTGGGAATTAACTTAAAATTAACTGGGAACTAACTGGAATCCTACTTAGAACTAAGTGGAAACTTACTGGGAACTAACTGGGAACTAACTGGGAACTAAATGGGAACTTACTGGGAACTAACTGGGAACTAAATGGGAACTAACTGGGAACTTACTGGGAACTTACTGGGAACTAACTGGGAACTATCTGGGAACTTACTGGGAACTAACTGGGAACTAACTGGGAACTTACTGGGAACTTACTGGGAAATAACTGGGAACTTACTGGGAACTAACTTAAAACTAACTATGAACTACTGGGGAACTAAGTGAGAACTAAGTGGGACTTGGCCAAGGTTTCCGTGGCGGATCAAGAAAGGAGATGCTGGTCAGTAAACGTGTCCTCTGTCTGCAGGTTGAGAGCTCACGTTGCAGCTAAGACCAAACTTCCCATCCTGATATTTCCTGAAGGTCAGAGTGTGCTGATGTGATGATAATGATGATGGTGATGATGATGGTGGTTTTATGGTTTTATAACTTCTGTCTCTCGGTGAAACAGGAACCTGCGTGAACAACACGTCCGTCATGATGTTTAAGAAGGGAAGCTTTGAGATCGGAGGGACCATATACCCGGTCACCATCAAGGTGAGACAGAGGAACCAGGTCTTTAGAGGACTAAAGTACCAGACTGAGACGTCCTGAAGAGGAAGAGGGGTTGTTTTAAAACATGTCAGCTAGACTTTCACCTGGTTCACTGGAACCCACCTGGTGACATCACTTCCTGTCTGTGTCTCAGTACGATGCTCGCTTCGGAGACGCCTTCTGGAACAGCAGCAAATACAACATGGTGAGTTACCTGCTGAGGATGATGACCAGCTGGGCCGTCGTAGTCAACGTGTGGTACCTCCCTCCCATGACCAGACAGGTACACCTCCACCTACACTGTTACATCACTTCACCTGTTACATCACTTCACCTGTTACACCACTTCACCTGTTACAACACTTCACCTGTTACACCACTTCACCTGTTACACCACTTATCCTGTT
>NW_022280332.1:48095-60346 GCF_004355925.1 Anarrhichthys ocellatus
CACCTGTTACACCACTTCACCTGTTACACCACTTCACCTGTTACACCGGCCGGCAGCAAGCAGTGAACAGCTGTTTGTGTGGCGTCTCTTCCGTCTCTTCCTGTTTCCTTCACCTAGATTCCCCTGGGTCCTAAGTCCCTCCATGTACAGCTTCTTATCACCCTCTATGTACCAACGTACATTTATAACAAATACCACACATATTACGGTAATCAGCGTTGCATGTGTCTGACCACAATACCAAAAAAAGTAAAAAATAAATGATTCATTTAAATGATTGTTTTAGAGTTTTTAAAGTGTTTTAGAGTTTTTAAAGTGTTTTGTTTGTAATATGTATAATAAGCATCATTTAGTATCACTACTGAGAATTTAACAAACAAAATAAAAACATGACGTAGATAGGTTTGCAGTTTTCAAGAAGTATATTTAAATATCATCTCTTACACACATGAAGATAAAGTTATGAACACCGGCTGAATATCTATGATCAGAATCATTATAACTGTGTTATAACTGCTGCTGTGTAAAGGGAATACTGCTGCTAACAACAACCTGATGTGTTTAAAGTGTTTACAAACAAAATGTTATTGACCTGTTGGTCATATAGCAGTACTTTAAAATAAAAGTGCACAATACACTACTTTATAATTCATTGTTGAAGTTTGCCATAACAATGAGATTAATCGCGATTAAAAATCGTAATCGTTGCCCACCACTAATATATATATCTATATAAATATGTATATATATACTGTATATATATATACACACACACACACACACATGGAAAAATGTGTTGCGTCTTCAAAATGCTAAATAATTATCTAGATAACATAAAGATGGAATGTAGAAACGTAAACCTGCACTGTTAAAACTTAATGTGTGTACTCTGTGTGTACTATTTGTGTACTCTGTGTACTCTTTGTGTATAATGTGTATAATGTGTTCAGGACGGTGAGGATGCAGCTCAGTTTGCCAACAGAGTGAAATCTGCCATCGCTCATCAGGGAGGACTGCTGGACTTAGCGTGGTGAGTACTAATACTACTAAATACTACTAAATATTACTTCATTATACTGCTCTACACTTGTAATGGCTAAGTACTTTACTTAAGTACAACTTTATGTCCCTTTGTACTTCTACTTCACTTCACTTCATGGACAGATATCGTACTTAATATAATATATATTATTCTGCATCATGAGTAGCTCATTAAGTACATAGTGCTGATGATGTACTTGTACTTTCACAGTCTATTACTACAGCTTGTACTGCAGTTTGTACTACAGTAAAGACGTGTATGTGTTTCAGGGACGGAGGACTGAAGAGAGATAAAGTGAAGGAGTCCTTTAAAGAGGAGCAGCAGAAGAAGTACAGCAGCATCATCGTGGGACAGGAAGTCCTCAGGCAGAGACACTGAACCATCTTCATCATCTTCTTCATCATCATCATCTTCATCATCTTCTTCATCTTCATCTTCATCATCTTCATCATCGTCGATAACCAGCAAAGGGATCAGAGGATGAAGCTTCATGTGACTGATGGAGACCAAGAAAAGTCTACTTTAACACTTTTTATCTTCTTTAAGTCTGTGTGTGTGTGTGTGTGTGTGTGTGAGAGTGTGTGTGTGAGTGCGTGTGTGTGTGAGTGAGTGTGTCTCCACCAGCAGGAGGAGCTGTCTCACAGCACATAATCTCTCAGTGGAGACTGAGTGTTGAGCACATTGATGATGTCATGAACTTTATTATTATATCAGTGAGGTCACAGATCTCAGATCTTCTCAGATGTATTTTTAAACTAAATATGCATTGCTGCTCTTCTTCTTCTTCTTCTTCTTCTTCTTCTTCTTCTTCTTCTGTGAACATAAATGTTATTGATTGTAAAATATATTTTATGTATTTTCTCATGATTCTTTCTATTTTATTTGTTTTATTGAGCCAATAAATAAAATAAAATCTACATTCAAACTTACATTCACTTCATCTTTGATCATTTATTATTTGTTATTTATTATTTGTTATTTATTTATGTATTTTGACAGAAGACATTAAAGGTTGCTATGGTTACAGTGAGGAGGACATTTATTGTGTTATGATCTTTAAATCACATCATTAACACATTATTTCCATTTGTTTAATATATTTAGAAACTATTTATTGTTACAAAGAAATGAGGAGAAAAAGTAGAAATACTTCTATAATTAGTACTTTGTTAGAGGAAGAGGAGGAGGATGAAGGTAAACGGGTGAGTGTGACGGAGGAAGGGGAGAAGAAGAAGAGGATGGAGGTAAACAGCTCAGTGTGACGGAGGAAGAGAAGAAGAAGAGGATGGAGGTAAATGGCTCAGTGTGACTGAGGAAGAGGAGAAGATGAAGATGGAGGTAAACGGCTCAGTGTGACGGACGAAGAGGAGAAGAAGAGGATGGAGGTAAATGGCTCAGTGTGACGGAGGAAGAGGAGAAGAAAAAGATGGAGGAAAACGGCTCAGTGTGATGAAGGAATAGGAGAAGAAGAAGAGGATGGAGGTAAACGGCTCAGTGTGACGAAGGAAGAGAAGAAGAAGAGAATTGTGGTAAACGGCTCAGTGTGCCGGAGGAAGAGGAAAAGAAGAAGAGGATGGAGGTAAACGGCTCAGTGTGACATACGAAGAGGAGAAGAAGAAGAGGATGGAGGTAAACGGCTCAGTGTGACGTTCGAAGAGGAGAAAAAGAAGAGGATGGAGGTAAATGGCTCAGTGTGACGGAGGAAGAGGAGAAGAAGAAGAAGATGGAGGTAAACGGCACAGTGTGACGGAGGAAGAGGAGAAGAAGAAGAAGAAGATGGAGGTAAACAGCTCAGTGTGACAGAGGAAGAGGAGAAGAACAAGAGGATGGAGGTAAATGGCTCAGTGTGACAGGAAGAGGAGAAGAAGAAGAAGAAGAAGATGGAGGTAAATGGCTCAGTGTGACGAGGAAGAGGAGAAGAAGAAGAGGATGGAGGTAAATGGCTCAGTGTGACGGATGAAGAGGAGGAGAAGAAGAAGAGGATGGAGGTAAATGGCTCAGTGTGACGGAGGAAGAGAAGAAGAGGATGGAGGTAAACGGCTCAGTGTGACAGACAAAGAGGAGAAGAAGAAGAGGATGGAGATAAACGGCTCAGTGTGACAGACAAAGAGGAGAAGAAGAAGAAGATGGCGGTAAACGGCTCAGTGTGATGAGGAAGAGGAGAAGAAGAAGAGGATGGAGGTAAATGGCTCAGTGTGATGAGGAAGAGGAGAAGAAGAAGAGGATGAAGGTAAACGGCTCAGTGTGACGAGGAAGAGGAGAAGAAGAAGAGGATGGAGGTAAACGGCTCAGTGTGACGAGGAAGAGGAGAAGAAGAAGAGGATGGAGGTAAACGGCTCAGTGTGATGAGGAAGAGGAGATGAAGAAGAGGATGGAGGTAAACGGCTCAGTGTGATGAGGAAGAGGAGAAGATGAAGAGGATGGAGGTAAACGGCTGAGTCGAGGCCAGGCGTGTTTACTGTGACGCTGCTTTAATAAAGAAAGCAGCGAGTGTGAAATAGCTTCAGAGTTATTGTTCCACACACAGAAGCTGTAATAACAATCCCACAACTCGGAGAGCTGGAACACAAATGTTTGTTCTCCACTAACAAGGTTGTGAATTATTAATAGGATCTAAAGCCGCGGCTATAACCCGATTGTTGAGGTGGGATTGTTGGCGAGCGATGCTGCACCACCGTTTACTGGGATGTGTGTGTGTCTGCACATCTTTATATCCAATTTAATGGGATTCCGATAGATTTCAGAGGGACATCATAAAAGACAGACCCCCCCCCCTCTATTCTTCTTGAACCCTCAGCTGATCCATACAAATGAAATGCAGCTTCACTCACTAAATATGAATACGTTTACAGAGAGGACAAGCTTTTAGAGGCTGGATGACGAAGCTCCATCAACTCGATACTTTGTTCTGTGATGAAGGTGATGCTGAGGATCAATACTGCTGATAGAGGGGGGGGGAGTTTAACATTTTACAGACAAAATACTAAGTTTACAAATGAATCTTCATAAACGTCTCTGATATCATCATCATCATCATCATCATCTGGATTCTCACCAGGTCACGATTGGTTGGTTGGTTGTAAACAATGGCGGCTCCTGAAGAGGTTAGCGTAGCTGCTACGTTAGCATCAGTTCTCTCAGAGGAAGAAACTGAAGACTTTTACAAATAAAACATGTTTTCTTTCTTCTGCTGATCGACTTCAATGAGTTTGATTGACAGCTGCTTTCATCCAATCACCTGCTACGTATCATTTAAAGTGTGAACAGTTTCTAATGACGTCTTCTCTCACAATAAAACATCTGATTCTATTGTTGTGCAACAATCACAAAGACAAAGTCCTCTAAACGTTATGGGTTCATTTCAATAAATGATTTATGATCAATAGTGAAAATCGAACATTAAAGAAAAGTCTAAAAACTGAAAACAGAATTAATGACATGATTAATGGAAGAGAAGACGAAACTAGACTTCTTCTTCTCTTCCATTAATCACGTCAGGACCCCTCAGAATTACCTGGTGACCCTCTGGAGGACCCCGACCTCCAGGTTGGGAACCAGTGAACTAAACTATCTGACTGTAGATTGTGACGACCCTCCTCCTGTCATACACTAGGTGCCGGTTTTTCCATCTGTTGCAGGTGCTGAGTGGAGGGTCGTTACCAGGATGAGTCTCACCTGTGCCGGGGCGTGGCTCCTCCTTAAATACCTTTCCAGTTGGCAGCCCTGGGGGGAAAAGGAAGACCTGTGCTGACGGGCTCGCTGCCACGGTTGCTGACCTTGTGCTTTTGGCATTATAAATAAAAGACTACTTTTGGCGCCAGCTCATTGTCTCCCAGTTTTTGTCTCAGCCTACAAGCCGGGCTGTGACATATGGGGGCTCGTCCACTTCTGATTGACCTGGTGTCTGCAGTAATTCAAATTAGTAGCAGCTGTAGCATTGTAGGCTGAGTGCTATGTGTGAGCGGTTGCGCAATCTGCTTGTTGGGAGACATTTGAGTCTGGTAAGTAGGCTAATTTATTTTGTGTGAGCGTCGCCGACCTGTTAGGCTAGTGATTTTGTGTCAGAGTCTGGATGGTCCTTTTTTTTCACGCAGCGTTAATTGCTGTTGTTCTGTCCCTGTTAGGCTGAAGAGCGGACTCCCTTGGAGGTCGTTGGGGGGTTTCTATAGTGTGGTGTGAAAGTGGTTAGAGCGGTTGTCTCGGGGGCACGTCCGAGGCTGCAGGTGGGTGGCCAGTTCATGGTTGCTTTACCGAGCCTCTGGGTTTTAGTGCATAAGTACCCACCACAAGTAGCACCTGAAGACTAGGGGGGAGTTTAGTTAGTTCTGGTTAGGCAGTTAGAGGAACGGGATTACGGTGATGTTTAGCTGTGTATGGGCCGTTTGATTTCTGGCTGCGGTGTAGCCTAAAAGGTTTTCCTTTTGCACCTTTCGTTTTGTGATTCGGGCAGGGAAAAAGAAAAAAAAAAGCTATGGCTTCTGTTGAGGATTTTTTGAGAGCTCCATCAGAGGAGTTATTGGACTAGTGTTCACGAGAGCAATTGGTGAAAATTGCTGAGCATTTTGGGATGGATGTGGGGGATAAGCGGTTGAAGGAGAACATGAAAAACATTTTAAAGGAAAATCTGTTTGACGTGGGGGTTCTCCAGTCTAAATTACATGCTGGTGGGGTCGTGGCGGACATGTTTGGTGCATCCATTTCTATTGAACCTCGGGTGGGTAACGTCCCAGAGTTAACTTTTGAGCAGCGCAAAGAGTTACTCTTGTTGCAAGTCGAAATTAAAAGACTTGAACTGGAAGAGCGACGGTTGAGTTTAAGTGATGTTGGTGGCGTGAGGCAGGTTGCAGTTGGTTCTGCTGGGCCATCACGTGCTTTTGATGTTAACGTGAATTTGAGGTTGGTTCCTCCATTTTGTGAACAAGACCCGGATACCTTTTTCTCACTTTTTGAGCGTGTAGCTGAGAGCAGGGATTGGTCGGATATTGACCGCACACTACTCATACAGTGCGTTCTCACCGGTAAGGCGCAGCAAGCGTATTCTGCGCTCAGTGTGGCTGAAAGTAGAATCTATGTGTCTGTCAAAGCTGCTGTCCTAAGAGCCTATGAGTTGGTGCCTGAGGCATATCGCCAGAGGTTTAGGACTTGGGAGAGGTCTGGAAGACAGACACACATGGAGTTTGCCAGGGAGTTAACTACTCGCTTCACTCGGTGTACTTCACTGGGGGTTCATTCTTATGACACGCTGTGTGATTTGATAGTTCTGGAGCAGTTTAAAGATTCTGTGCCCCGTCACATTGCTACGTATGTAAGTGAACATAAAGTGAAGACAGCTGCAGAAGCAGCCACTCTGTCAGACGAGTATGTGTTGACGCACCGTGGTGACCACAGGCCTCGGGATGATGGTCTGTATAGAGGGGGTGGCGGTAATTTTCGTCCAGCCGGTAAACGATGGGAGGAGGGAGCCGGGCCTCGGCATGGTAAATCAGAAAGGGCCGCACGTAGTCAGATGCAGGTTGAGGCCAGTGACCCATGTCATTACTGTAAGGGCAGGGGTCATTGGAAGGCTGAATGCCCGAATAAAACAAATTCCAACAGTGGGTTCAGTGGTGCGCATGTTAGGCCTGTTGCACTGGCTGCTCCTGTCCGAAATGTCAGTCATGTTACTTCTCCCTGTGTTCTTCCTTCAGGCGAGCAGGTGGAACCTGGAGTGGATTGTGACTTGGAACAGTCAGCTTTTGCAGGTTTTGTGTCTACTGGACATGTCTCATTGCTGGGGAGTGATGTGAAGGTACCGGTAAAGATACTGAGAGATACAGCGGCTTTTAATTCCTTCATTTTGAGTTCAGTGCTGCCTTTTTTCCAGGGTACTAACACTGGGGAGTACATCCTAATGCGGGGAATGGCTTTAAATATACTGCCTGTGCCATTGCATAGGTTGGAGATCGACTGTGGTATGGTTCAGGGCAAGGTAGCCATGGGTGTACGTCCTGCATTTCCAATCAGAGGGGTGGATATCATCCTGGGAAACGACCTGGCTGGTAACCGTGTGTGGGCTGACGGTCCGCCACCTGCTGTAGTAACATCTTTTCCCTCTGTTACGAAACTACCTGATGAGAGTGCACAGTGTTTCCCTGATGTTTTTACAGCTTGTGCAGTTACATGGGCTATGTGCCGTGGGGAGGCAGAATCTGAAGTTGAGCAGACTATCACAGACGACAGTGGGGCCTTCTCTGTGGATACACCAGACTCTCTTTTGTCGGTGTCCCACCGCGACTCGGTGGCAGAGCAACGGGCTGATCCTGCGCTTAGTGGGCTGTTCGACCAAGTGATCTCGAGTGTTGATGGGAAGAGTATTGCAAAAGGTTATCTGCTGTTGGATGATTTGTTGGTGAGGAAATGGGTGCCACATGGAGAGTACTTTCTGGGTAATCCTGTTTTTCAGGTTGTGGTCCCATCCAAATTCCGGGAAGAGGTGCTGAGGACGTCGACCGATCAATCGGGGCATTTGGGAGTTCGAAAGACGTACGACTACGTTCTCAGGTATTTTTTTTTGGCCTCGTGTGAAGACGGATGTGTCCCGATATATAAAAACATGTCATACATGCCAAATGACAGGTAAACCAGACCATCAAGCCGCTCCTCTGGCTCCAATTTCAGTGATCACTCAGCCATTTGAGCATCTTATCATTGATTGTGTTGGTCCTTTACCACGTTCAAAGTCTGGAAGTAACTATTTGTTTACAATAATGTGTCGAAGCACAAGATATCCGGCTGCCTATCTGTTGCGTACCATTAACGCTAAATCTGTGGTCAAAGCACTGACATCTGTGCTCCATCTTTGGATTCCCTAAAGTCATTCAAAGTGATCAAGGTTCCAACTTTTCCTCACATTTGTTTGCTCAAGTTTTGAAACAGCTCCGGGTGAAACATAATAAAACTTCTGCATACCATGCTCAGAGCCAAGGGGCATTGGAGAGGTTTCATCAAACTCTAAAGTCTATGTTACTGGGCTATTGCGTTGAGTTAAATCGGGACTGGGAGGAGGGGCTTCCCTGGCTGCTGTTAGCTGCCAGAGAGGTTGTGCAGGAGAGCACTGGGTTTAGCCCGAATGAGCTTGTGTTTGGGCATACCGTGCGCGACCCGCTGACTTTGCTGCATGATCCAGTTGCACAGCCTGAACCCCCTCAGAATTTGATTGATTATATTAATGGATTCCGGCATCATTTGTACGTGGCTGGGGAGAAGGCTAAGGAGAGTTTAGCCTCTGCCCAGACAAAAATGAAGCATCTCTATGACCAGAGTGCTGAGATCCACCAGTTCAGTCCTGGTGATCAGGTTCTTGCTTTATTGCCACTTGTATGTTCACCATTTCAGGCTAAATTTCATGGTCCTTTTGTAGTTTTGCGTCAGGTTTCTGAGCAAAACCATTTGTTGTCGACACCACAGCGTAGAAGGAAAACTCAAATTTGCCATGTAAATCTGTTGAAGTCCTATTATACTCGTGGGTCACAGCCTTCTGCCTCGGAGGGGGGGGGGAAGTGTGCAACAGCAGGTTGTTAAACCGGTGTTAATGGCAGGAACTCTGGGAAGACAGTTTGACGGTACCCGAGGATGATGGGGTGGTTTCACCTGATGAGAGTCGGTTGCTGGGCCGGTTGAAGAACTCTGAAACGCTGGGTAACTTGGAGGGTTTGCTTGAGCACTTGGCGAAGGAGCAGTTCACGGAGTTGTCTGCTCTTATTAACAACTATCTGTGTTTGTTTAGTGACGTGGCAACTCGTACACATTTGATAGAGCATGACATTGACGTGGGTGACGCGCAGCCAATCCGCCAGCGTTTTTACAGAGTGTCAGAAATGAAACGCAAAGTAATGGAAAAAGAAATGCACTATATGCTTGACAATAATATTGCCGAACCTTCTGCTTCCAGCTGGGCATCTCCCTGTTTGCTTGTGGATAAAGCAGATAAAAGCCCTTGATTTTGTACAGACTATCGTAAGGTAAATGGGGTAACCAAACCAGACGCTTACCCACTGCCGCGCATGGAGGATTGTGTGGATCAGGTGGGCTCAGCTCACTTTGTCAGTAAATTTGATTTACTTAAAAGGATATTGGCAAGTGCCACTGTCTCAACGAGCTAGGGAGGTGTCTGCCTTTATAACTCCTTTTGGGCTTTTTTCCTATTCAGTGATGAGTTTTGGGTTGCGAAATGCACCGGCGACCTTTCAGCGTCTAATGAATATGGTTGTCTGGACTGGACGGCTGTGCCGTGTACCTTGATGATGTCGTGATCTACAGCAATACCTGGGAAGAGCATGTCTACCGCATCAGGAAGCTGTTTGATCGGCTGCGTGGCGCAAACCTGACGCTCAACTTGGCGAAATGTGAGTTTGCAAAGGCAACCGTCACCTATCTTGGGAAGGTAGTGGGCCAAGGGCAGGTGCGACCGGTACAGGCAAAGGTGACTGCAATTGAGCAGTATCCAGTGCCCACCACCAAGAAAGAGCTGATGCGATTCTTGGGTCTGGTGGGTTACTATCGCAGTTTTTGTCGGAATTTCTCAACTGTAGTAGCTCCGTTGACGGATCTGTTGAAAGCTAGAGCAAAGTACGTCTGGTCAGATTCATGTCAACAAGCCTTTCGAAATGTTAAAACTGTACTGTGTTCATCTCCCGTCCTTGTGGCACCTTGCATGGATCGTCCATTCGAGTTGCAAGTGATATAGGTGTACATAGGTGCTGTGCTGTTTCAGTATGATGGAAATGACATTGAACGCCCTGTGAGTTTTTTTCTCTAAGAAATTTAACTCTTACCAGTTGAATTATTCTGTCATAGAGAAAGAGACTCTTGCCCTTGTGTGGGCATTGCAACATTTTGAAGTCTATGTTGACTCTGGTGTTCCTCTGGTGGTCTACACAGACCATAACCCCATAACTTTTCTCCATTCCTTGTGTTGCCCGAACCGCCGTTTGATGCGATGGTTTCTGTTCCTGCAATCTTACTGTTTGGACATTCGCCACATTAAAGGCTCCAAAAATATTGTGGCTGATGCTCTGTCAAGAACACCTTTGTCGTGAAATGTTAACTGTTCTGCATTATTCATGATTTTCCGTCTCCTTTTCCTCTGCCACTCTAAAAAGTTGCTTCTATAGGCTAGGGTGCTGGTTTGCAGGAAGGAGATCTGCAGGGTTTTGTTCAGAATCAGTGAGTTTAGGATAGGCTTTGTAGGTTGCCAAATATTGGGGATTCCTGGTGGGAACCCTGTTTTTATTGGGAGGGGGGGGTGACGACCCTCCTCCTGTCATACACTAGGTGCCGGTTTTTCCATCTGTTGCAGGTGCTGAGTGGAGGGTCGTTACCAGGATGAGTCTCACCTGTGCCGGGGCGTGGCTCCTCCTTAAATACCTTTCCAGTTGGCAGCCCTGGGGAAAGGAAGACCTGTGCTGACGGGCTCGCGACCACGGTTGCTGACCGTGTGTGTGTGTGTGTGTGTGTGTGTGTGTGTGTGTGTGTGTGAAAAAGAATCAAACTGACCTCAGGTCTGTGGTTCTGAGCCTCTTCCTCCTCATTTGCATAAACTAATGAAAGGACTTTTAATTGGTCCACATTGATTCTTTTTCTTGCTCTGATTGAGCAACAGTTGAGTGTGAAGCTGTTCAAGTGGAGAGTTGATTGATTTGTGGTTTTATTCTGTTTATAAAAGGAGGCTGATGACCTCCTGTTATGGGAGGAGGAGGAGGAAAAATGTCCTCCACTGGGATACATGAAGGTGTGAAATTGCGGACTCCTCTTTGCCCCCCCTGAGCCTCAGAAGGTATTTCTTGTTTTATTGACAGAGCGTCTGATTCCCTCCTCCTCCTCTCTGATTGCCTTTGTTTCCAGGTCACCTCCTATCTATCGCCGCAAGTTTTCCAATTTCTCACAGCTGCTTGTATGAAGACAGAAGGCGTCTCTGAGCTAAATGTACATAAACCTTCAACAGAAGAAGCAACACAGAGCGTGTGTGTGTTTCATGCTCGGTGGGCAACACAGACCGTCAACGCCCCCCCGAAGCAACTTCATCAAAGGAACAATCAAATAAACGGTTCATTAATATGAAATTATCTCCGCATGAAGATTAATTGCATTAAAGTGATGAGAGCAGAATGATGGATGGAGACGGAGGAGTGATGAATGGAGAGAGCAGCGGAACTAAATTGAAAGTGTACTCATCCGTTCTCCGCTAGCAGCTAATGATAAACGTCCAACAATACATGTTCGGGTTTAAACAGACGCACAGATGCATTGTGGGCCGTCAGGTAACAGAAACATCTTCATCACTGATGTAGACGTCTGTTCTTCATCACAACCTGGAGCGACTTCATCTCAGTATTAAAGTATTATCATCAAAATGTACTTTAAGGACCAAAAGAAAAAGTACTCACTATGTAGAATTATAGATTTTATAATTATTGATGCATTAATGTGTTCATCAAGGGCGTAGGTTTGGTCTCAGCATTGGTAGGGACACTGCCAGCCCCCCCGCCATATAAAAAAAACTAGTAACAAAACCTTAGTTTAAATACAAAACAGTATTCTGCACCAAATAAATAATAATAATAAATAATTACATAAATGAATAAAAAATGTTATGCTAAAATGTCAATATACAGTAACAGTATATTCTATATCCAAAATATATATAAAAAACTTCCCAGCTGTGCAGCCAAAAAGACAATTTTTTTTTTTATTAAAAATAAATCTATCCTGCAGCACTTAATAGGCTATAAATAAAGTGCTTTCCTCCTTTATGCAATTATTAGTAGTGCTGGGCAACGATTTAAACATTTAATCGCGATTAATCTCACTGTTAAGTTCAATAATGAATTCAAAGTAGTGTATTGCTCTTTTATTCTGAAAGTGCTGCTCTATGAACTAAAGGTGAATAACATTGTGTGTAAACACTTGAAACACATCAGGTTGTTGTTAGCAGCAGTGTTCTCTTCACACAGCAGCAGTTCTATCTCTTCACTATCTGTGCTCAGTGTGTGACTGTGTGTGAAACGTTCCACTGCTGTGCAACAGGAACAACATGTTCCACACGTTCCATCTACATGTGTGTGTTGTGTCTTCATGACAGTCAGAGCATGTGATGCAGCTCTACTCTTCATCACTACGATGCTGTAACTCAGAGGTGATGAAGGTGACCCGGCTCTACTCTTCATCACTA
>NW_022280333.1:0-2282 GCF_004355925.1 Anarrhichthys ocellatus
TTTTTTTTTTTTTTTGATACTATATGGACTCATGAGTCTGAAATAAAAGTTGATTATGGGTCAGAATTATCTCCTTTCCTTTGGTAAAGGAAGGTCCAGTGTTTCCTGTGCTAAAGGAAATAGGAAAGGAAGCATTGAAGCACCTTTCCTTAACATTTAGAGGACTCAAACAACTGTTATCGTGCAGGACTCTTAAAGACTTCAGGTTATTTCTCTCAGTGAGGAACCTCCTGAAGAGAAAAAATACTTTTAGACCTCTGAGTCTCACAGCTTCATGAAGATAAACCTCATCCCCCTCAGTCTAGCAGAAGACTCCTTGTTGGTTCAGGTCTTGGTGCCTGTGGTGGTTTTGTCTTTCCTTATTTTTTTGGACGACTGGTTGGATGTGTGTCTTGGCCGGAGACTCTTTTTCTGCGGATGGAAGACATTATCCTTCTGTTTTATGTCCAGAGGTCCGTCTCTGAGCCCAGAACCGTCTGGACGGACTCCAGCGTCACATGACGTCACAGCTGGTCTGAGTGAATTTAAAACATGTTTGTGTGGATCACAGAAAACATGAAGGTCGTTCTCTGTTCTCTGAAGTCAACAGAACCTCTGAACCCTCATCATCATCATCATCATCATCATCATCGTTGGTCTGATGATCATGATGATGACGGTCTATATTTGTGTTCTGGTTCAGTCAGCAGACATGTGGACCAGGACTTCCTCCTCCATGAGCTGCTCCATGTTTACAGTCTGATTAGAGACGATGAGTTCCACCGGACTGTTTCTCAAGTTTCACAGATTAAAAGATGATTGATTGGTTGGTTGGTTGATAGGTTGATAGATTGATAGATTGATAGGTTGATAGGTTGATTAGTTGATTGGCTGGTTGGTTGGTTGATTGGTTGATTGGTTGATAGGTTGATTGGTTGATTGGTATGTTGGTTGATAGGCTGATTGGTTGACAGGTTGGTTGGTTGATAGGTTGGTTGATTGGTTAGTTGGTTGATAGGTTGATTGGTTGGTTGATAGGTTGGTTGGTTGATTGGTTGGTTGGTTGATAGGTTGATTGGGTGATAGGTTGATTGGTTGGTTGATAGGTTGGTTGATAGGTTGGTTGATAGATTGGTTGGTTGATTGTTTGGTTGGTTGATAGGTTGATTGGTTGATAGGTTGATTGGTTAGTTGGTTGATTGCTTGGTTGGTTGATTGCTTGGTTGGTTGATTGGTCGGTTGGTTGGTTGGTTGGTTGATTGCTTGGTTAATTGTTTGGTTGGTTGATTGGTCGGTTGGTTGGTTGATAGGTTGATTGGTTGATTGGTCATTACTACTCGGACTACAAAACCAGAACACAAACCAGAACACAAACGTTATCCCTCCAGATATTCTGTTTGAGGAGAGCCTAAACATGAACGCAGCTCCTCAGTCGTGTATGAAGCAGCAGAGTTTCTGTTAACTTCTCATTTAAATCATCATTAAATACAAATCATAGGCTGTAACCATGGAAACATCAGAGACACCAAGGTCAGATATGTGTCAGAGGGGACGAGGATAGCAGGACCTGATGCTTTAGTTCTTCTTCTGTACTGAACCGTGAGCACATGAACGTATTCGCCACCTCCTTTATTCGTCCAGACGAACGTGTGCTGTTTCCAGATTTCGGTGTGTTTGCAGAGTCAAAGTGCTTCGTTTCATTGACGTGTTGTGTGGAGAGTGTGTCAGCGGCTCGACCCGTCTATCTGCTCTGTTTGAGCGTCCACTCGTTCTGTTTGTCCCTCGTTTAAAGATTAACCAGCTCTTTTCATCCACGAATAGCACTTTACTCTGAAAGACCAGCGAGAGCTTTGACTGTTTGCTCTCTGACAGAAGAGACATGTCACATGGACAGAGAGGAGAAGCCAGGCTCTGTGGGTTATTATTAATATTATTATTATTAATATTATGTTACATTTGACTCAGCTGGCATCTGTTCTTCTGAGAGATGTTCTAAGCTGCTTTAACAACACTTGTTTTATTGAAAACTATTTTAGCTGCTGCCCGATATAAAAAGCCTTTCAGCAGGTTGCTTCTCTTATTTCGTCTCTGTGTCGACTATCTACCATCATGTGATGTTAGCATGTAGCCTCACAGAGCTGCTAGCATGACTGCAGACTCCCAGGATCTGCAGACATTCACCATCAAACCCTTACTATGACAGAACTGGTACATGAACATGAATTTAGTCAACGAAACTACTTAGTTAGGTTTAGCCAACTAAACTACTTAATTAGGTTTAGACAACTAAACTACTTAGTTAG
>NW_022280333.1:2292-5493 GCF_004355925.1 Anarrhichthys ocellatus
AACTACTTAGTTAGGTTTAGACAACTAAACTACTTAGTTAGGTTTAGATAACTACACTACTTAGTTAGGTTTAGATAACTAAGCTACTTAGTTACGTTTAGACAATAAAACTACTTATTTAGGTTGAGACACTAAAACTACTTAGTTAGGTTTAGATAACTACACTACTTAGTTAGGTTTAGACAGTAAAACTACTTAGTTAGGTTTAGTCCTGTGTGAGCTTTTGTGGTTTCTCATTCATGATTACGTACAAAATGTATGAAATGATGTTGTGGGATATCTACAAATTACGGCGCATTACATTTCGGTTTAGCTACGAATGAAAACGTGATGAAAACGTCCCACGAGCTGCACATCTTCAGAAGGGTTAACAAAGAAACATCTTGTTTTATATACACATTTATTGTGGAACAACTTTTCCTTTCATGGGTTTTTTCTCTCCATGAGTTAGTTGAGTTGTGTTTTTAAACTGTGACATCTTTCTACTTTTTGTTTGATTTGTATAAATCTTTGAATTTCTTGATCTGCAGTGGAAACTGAACCTGAAGCTCATAGAAGATGAGTGAAACAGCTTCTGGTTCTGGTTTTACAGGCTTTCACAGAACAAAACTGTAAACCAGAGAAAACACAACCTCTCATGTGGAGCCGGTTTCTTTTTAATGTAGAGAATCAGATCTTAATCCTCTGAGACCACAAATATGTTCATACACTGGTTTATTGGCTCTGGTTGTCGGAGGGAAACGCTTGCTGTGTTTCTGGAGGCTCGTCTTTTACGAGGCAGATTGATGGAGAGATCTTCTCCTCTCTGCTCTGCAGCCTCGACATGTTCGGTCCTGGTTCTTAAACTCAGCAGATTTCTGTTCGTGTTGCGTCTCATCTCTGATCTGTTTGTCTTCTCTCTGATTTATGAGGCTTCATCACACACAGACCAGATTTCTTCATTAGATCGTTGGAAGTGAAGTCTTTGAGGTCATTAATACAAACAAAAGCAATGTATTGTGGGAGTCCTCAGTTTCTACAGGCTGCAGCATTCGAACTGAAGACTTTAGTTTGTGTGTGAAAGAATGTAGTTTTATTTCTGTGTGCTCACATGGATCATAGATCTGTCTAAATTTTCTTTTAGCTTTCTTTTAGCTAAAAGAAACTTTCTTTAAGCTTCTGTCTCTTTAAGACCCTCCTCTGCTCTGATTGGTCAGCGTTTTCTGGTCTTCCTCATCTGCAAAAAGCATCACAATAGAAGTGTTGATATGAACTAACTCTGATTCTCTGAACGAGGTTTTGTGTAAACAGTCTGAGCTTCTCCAATAAAACTCAGTTAAACAGAACAAACTGTGACGAGGAATGTTGAATATTATATGTACATATGTACACAACTTTCCATAGAAATGTTTATAGTGTTTCACACAAAATAGTTTTCCTACTAAACTCTAGCAACACAAGTCAGTTTCTGCTCGTTAGATGAATACAGTCTTTTCAAAATAAAGTTATGTCTTCACAGGAAGCAGGTAGTTTTAAGAAAAGATGGTGGTTTGAGTTGAAATGTGTGTGTTGTTATGGCCGCATGTCATTTAGTGCATGTTAGTGCATGCGAGTGTTCCTTTTAGTGCATGTTAGTGCATGTGAGTGTTCCTTTTAGTGCATGTTAGTGCATGTGAGCTTTCCTTTTAGTGCACAAATAAAACGTCGTCCAGAACGACGGTGTTAGCACCGTTAGCACCGTTAGCACCGTTAGCTTCTAGCTGCTGGCTCGGCTGTTGCCATGTTGAGAGCCGTTGGAGGCAATAGAAATGCTCCCAGTCTGTTTTTTAGCAGCTTTACCTCTTATTCATATAGGAAGTTATTAATAATATCTCAGTTATATATGAAGTTATTAATAATATCTTAATTACATATGAAGGTTATGTCTGTGCCTGTTGCTGAGCGGGTGAATAAAGGTTCAGTATTTTAATGTGACAGTGACTCAGCGTTAATCACCTCCTGGCTCTGCTGCTCGGATCATTTGTGCTGTTGAAGAACAGCTGATACCATCTCTGTGTGACTGTGAATGCCCCGTGGTGCGTTCAGGGTCGAGCAGCGTGCTCTGTTCCTGCCAGGTTTCTGTCCCGTTCACTGGTTCTCAGTTTATTTCTGCCGATAATCATCTGGAGTCGATTCTGAGACGCCGAGTTGAAGAAGTCCTGAAGTTTGAATTAAAGACCTGTGAGACCGTTGACATGCATGTATACAGCTTTTCAAAATAAAACTCAGAGCAGAACCACAATCTCGGTTTCTATCGTTATCATAATAAACTATTTAACTCTCATGTCTAGTTCTGATAAGAGAGTAAAGGGACTGGATGCGTTTTACTGGAGCTCAATGGAGAAACATTCACTGCAGGTTTGAGTCTCTTAGACAAACTAAACAAATAAAAGTCTGTCTCCCCAACACACACATACCCCTTCAAAATAAAAGCCCCATGGAGTCACTGTATCTTTACAGGAAACTCAGGAAGGAGGATTGTTGTTGTTGTTATGTTAGCAGGAAACTAGGGACGGATCTGTATTTCAAAATAAAAGCCCCACAACGTAACTCTAGCTCAACAAGGGACTTAAGACAAGGCTGTTTTTCCAAAATAAATGTCCCAAACAGTCACTGTAACTCGGGGTGGACCTCGTTTTTCAAAATAAAAGGGCTCACATCACCTGACTGACATCATCACATCACCTGACTGACATCATCACAGGTATGACCTTACTAAACCCCCCCCCCCCCTGTGTTTCTCTGCTGCTCAACAGGAAGTCATGTGACGAGCAACATTTCTGCAGACAAATGAGGAAGCCTGACTTTGAGTTCCCAGCATGCAGTGGGGCTGACAGGTCAATGCGGTGGATCGTTGTGAGTCAGCAGTTTGGTCTGAGAAACCAAAGAGTTCTTCTTCTACACTTCAACTTTCTTCTTCTTCTTCTTCTTCTGTTGTTGTCAGTAGAAAGAACATGTTCCACACAGTAAATACATAAAGAACAAGGAAACATTTCAGAATTCTAACTGGACTCGTTTTTTTTTGTCAAAATATTTTGAGCCTAATAATCAGAATTACAAACATTTTATCTCATTGATATTTACACTTTGTTTTACTTTTAATGCTTATGTGTCTCTCTGTCTGTCTGTCTCTCTCTCTGTCTGTCTGTCTGTCTGTCTGTCTGTCTGTCTGTCTGTCTGTCT
>NW_022280333.1:5503-5835 GCF_004355925.1 Anarrhichthys ocellatus
TGTCTGTCTGTCTGTCTGTCTGTCTGTCTCTGTCTCTCTGTCTGTCTGTCTGTCTGTCTGTCTGTCTCTCTGTCTGTCTCTCTGTCTTTCTTCCAACCTTCTTCCATATTTTAAGGAGTTTCTGCAGAAACAGGAAGTGGTGAGATGTCTTTCAACAACACAACAACTTTTATATGTTGTACTACTGTCTACTCCTGTGTAGTAATGTGTTCTACTGTGTACTCCTGTGTAGTAATGTATACTACAGTCTACTCCTGTGTAGTAATGTGTGCTACTGTCTACTCTTGTGTAGTAATGTGTACTACTGTGTACTCCTGTGTAGTAATGTGTAC
>NW_022280333.1:5845-9007 GCF_004355925.1 Anarrhichthys ocellatus
GTAGTAATGTGTACTACTGTGTACTCCTGTGTAGTAATGTGTACTACAGTCTACTCCTGTGTAGTAATGTGTACTACTGTGTACTCCTGTGTAGTAATGTGTACTACTGTCTACTCCTGTGTAGTAATGTGTACTACTGTGTATTCCTGTGTAGTAATGTGTACTACTGTCTACCCCTGTGTAGTAATGTGTTCTACTGTCTACTCCTGTGTAGTAATGTGTACTACTGTGTACTCCTGTGTAGTAATGTGTACTAGTCTACTCCTGTGTAGTAATGTGTACTACTGTGTACTCCTGTATACTAATGTTACATCTATTCACTACAAAGTACCAACAGTACCGTTTTGTTCTCAATATAAATTATTTGAGACGTTTAACTTTCATAACTTCCATATTTTCTCCTCCTCCTCCACTGATGCATTGTGGGAAACATCCAGTGAAAGCAGAAGTCAGTAGAAATGACTCATAGAATGAAGTGAACATATGAGTCCACATTGAGAGGGTGAGGTGGTCAGAGTTCACATGCAGAGTTTACACAGAGTCACAGATTAAAGTCTATCAGAGGAGCGTCCTCTCACTGTTTACTAAAGATAGGGGGGGGGGGGTCAGGATGACCTGCAGGACTCAGTTAAACCTGCACCACAGGTCTACATGGTGCTGGTTTCACTCTGAGGCTCCTCCCTCCTGGTTCTACCTGGAACATGAAGAATGTGGACTCAGTGATCTCTGGATACAGGTTTCTACCATTCTGCAGTCAGACTGTCGGTTTAACTTGAGCAAACACTGCAGAGTCATGTGATATCAGGGGATTCATGTGATCTCAGGTGATTCATATGATCTCTGGTGAGTCATGTGATCTCTGGTGAGTCATGTGATCTCAGGTGATTCATATGATCTCTGGTGAGTCATGTGATCTCTGGTGAGTCATGTGATCACAGGTGAGTCATGTGTTGTGTTGTTTATGGACAATACAAATGAGACATGTGTCCATCTGTAAACACTCATATAATATAATCACATATTAAATATATGTTTATATAATATAATCATATGATTATTATATATTCATATATACACCAAGAAGCTCCTGTAGGTCATTAAGGTCGGACTGAGAAAACGTTATTCATCCAAATACTTAAAAACCTTTAATGTTTGTATTTATTCTAGATGTTTAAGGCATTTTTGACCTGTAGAGTAATTTATAAAAACCTGAACCAGCCCTAACTATAAACCTGAACCAGCCCTAACTATAAACCTGAGTCAGTCCTAACTATAAACCTGAGCCAGTCCTAACTATAAACCTGAGCCCTAACTTTAGGGCTGGTTCAGGTTAAACTTTAGTCTGAGTCTCTGACGGCCCGCCCACGGGCCTTTGGAGTGTTAAGTGTACACTTGTGTTATGTACACAACTGCTATGTATAGGTAGATACTGATGCGACATCTCTTTGGAAAGCTTAGATTCCATTTTTAAGATACAATCACAACAGCAGGTACAATCAACGCCTCTGTCAGACCACCAACAAACAAACAATTACAAAATTGAGGCAACTCATGTATGAAGTCTCATAGTAATCCACCATCGATAATATTCCAACAAAAACAGTCTTGTTACATTAGCAAAGGTCCAGACGATCCAATCCAGTAAAATATTTAGTCCAAAACACATTATTACCATAAATACCCACGGACTGCTGTTGCATCATTTCAAATTAGCCGGCAGATATGCCTAATTATTTATGTATTTTCCAACGTAACTCCAGTTCACATGTAAACATTACCGGTATCTGGGTCTCAAAATGGCGACTGCACTCTGACCTTTTGATTGACACCTCACTTGGCCTATTAGGAGCTTCCATGTCCTGTCAACAGCCTACAACAGCCAACGACAGTCTGCGTTGAAGGACAGTGCCCGCCCCTCTTCTTTCGTGTAAAGCTCGAGCCAATTGCAACTGAGCGTTCTGATGACTGACGCTTCGTATAGCCAATGAAATTTCAAAAATAATGATATACAACTTCAGGGGTTATATTTAGAGGCAGAATGTGGAAGTCACTGCCTCACCGTGAGTCAGGTCCCTGTGACTGTGCGTAAAATGCAAAGTGTGGTTTTTTGGAAGTTTTGGAGATTTTAGGAAAATGAATAATGGCGAAATAACTTAGAAATGACTGTGTTTCGACATACAGTAAATAAGCTTTAGATTGAATTATGAATACACATTTCTACACAGCCTAGGTATGTTACCATGGTTACCATGGGTCTCCAAATGGCCTTTTTTGGAAAGCGCCTCGACATACTCTTAGTAAAACATGTGTAAAATATAAATTTTCTGTGGTATTGTTATCAGATCTGAACCTGGACTAGGTAAGGCTTCATGCTGTGGTCCCATTGTGTTTTACAGCTAATAAGCCACAGCTATAGTCATCTGCAGGCATGTTTGCAAAGAAATATTCAGGCGGAAATAAAAACCTTCGACTTCAGTGTGTTCAAAGTTCTATTACTCAATGCCAGTAGCACTTACAGTGATTCTGACTGTTTTAGGCTACTTTTACTGGAGTGGTAACAGGTGTTTAGTGAGCTGGTTGGTTTCATCTTGATCGAGAGATATAATTGAGTATCATCTGCATAACAATGAAAGTTTATAGAGTGTTGAAACACACACACAGACACACACACACACACACACACACACTCACACACACACACACACACACACACACACACACACACACACACACACTCTGTATTTGGGTGAAATCCAGAGGTGGATTGATGCTGACAGTTTGGTAATTCACCCCAAGCTATGACTTACAGGCTCACTTTGTAATGTTTTCACTCAGTCCCAAACTTTCAGTGCTCGTTAGTCTTTTAACACTCTGCATCCCCTCTGAGCCTCGTCTTCATCCTCGTCTTCATCCTCATGAAGAGTTAAGCGGTGTAGATGATGTGTGTGTGTGTGTGTGTGTGTGTGTGTGTGTGTGTGTGTGTGTGTGTGTGTGTTTGCTTTTCCTGCTGTGATTGATGGCATTGTTTAAAGCCAGGGATGCTTTGGAAGGCTTTGCTATTGTTTCAGCTCTTGGCAAGGAGACTTCTTTAGAAAAACAAGAGGGAGGAGGAGGAGGAGGAGGAGGAGGAGGGAGGAGGGTGGAGGAGGAGGAGAAGGAGGG
>NW_022280333.1:9107-14903 GCF_004355925.1 Anarrhichthys ocellatus
GAGGGGGGGAGGGAGGAGGGAGGGGGGGAGGAGGAGGAGGAGAAGGAGGGAGGGGGATGAGGGAGGAGGAGGAGGAGGAGGAGTGAGGGGGAGGAGGAGGGAGGAGGGAGGGGGAGGATGAGAGAGGAGGAGGAGGAGGAGGAGAAGGAGGGAGGGGGATGAGGAGGGAGGAGGAGGAGGGAGGAGGGAGGGGGAGGAGGAGAAGGAGGGAGGAGGAGGAGAAAGAGGAGGAGGGAGAAGGGAGGGGGGAGGAGGAGGAGGAGGAGAAGGAGGGAGGAGGAACTAGAAAACAAAACAGGAGTTGTCTTCACACTCGTCCGAGGTCTTGATAGAGAATCTGATATCTGCCCGCTGGGATTCTTCTCATGTTCTTTAAACTGGAACTCCCCCCTCCCTCGGCCAACCAAACCACAGCGTTCCGTGCCCACCTCCCCTGAAGACGGAGAGCAGGAGAAAGAAAACACACAGCAGGAATGTACCAACACACCAATATGGCGTCGGCCCTCAGTGTTATTGTTACGAGATGTTCTCCGAGTTCTGGTGACCCGCCGACACCGATCACAGAATGTTGTGTGAGAACGTGTCCGGTGGTCCAGCTACGAGGCCCTGGGGCCCCCAGAGGCCTCATCAGCACCGACCAGGACTACATCCCCGGGGGGGGGGGATGAGAGAACATGGAGTCTCTTATTAACATGATGAATGCTTAGAGGACTTTGTTATTCAATCTCTGTTAATTTACTGAACATACACTGATGGACAGACAGAGAGAGGACAGAGGACAGAGGAGACAGAGGAGACAGAGAGGACACAGATAGATAGATACGATACTTTATTCATCCCCAGGGAGACATTTGTATGTTACAGCAGCAAGGATATACTTCTGCAAACGAAGTAACAGAGTAAATACAAACATTAAGTATTAAGAAATACACAATATATACAATGAAATAGAATAGTGTTACATTAACTAATAGGTAAAAACAGTAGTGCAAAAGTCTTCCTGCACATGTTGAAGGATCGAAGTTTCCTCAAGAAAAAGAGTCGACTCATCCCCTTCTTGTACACAGCGTTGATGTTGGTCTTCCAGTTCAGTCTGCTGTCGATGGACACACCCAGGTACTTGTACTCCTCCACCATGTCCACATCCTCTCCCAGAACTCTCAACGGTTGTGGAGTCGTCGTCTTCCTCCTGAAGTCGACCACCATCTCTCTGGTCTTGGCCACGTTCAGACGCAGGTGATTTCTACCGGCCCACTCCACAAAGTGTTCCACTACTGTCCTGTACTCCTCCTCCCGTCCGTCCCTTATACACCCGACCACTGCAGAGTCATCAGAGAACTTCTGCAGATGGCATGACCCTGAGTTGTCCTGGACGTCAGTGGTGTACAAGGTGAACAGGAAGGGAGACAGAACAGTTCCCTGTGGGGCTCCAATATCACTGACCACCACATCAGACAGCACACGGCCCAGTCAGACAAACTGTGGTCTGCCTGTGAGGTAGTCAGTGATCCAGGAGATGGTGGATGCGTTAAACCCCACCACCCGCAGCTTCTCCCTCAGCAGCACTGGTTGGATGGTGTTGAATACACTGGAGAAATCAAAGAAAGTGATTCTCACAGAGCCACCGGATCATCCAGGTGCGACTGAGCTCGTTGCAGCAGGTAGATGATGGCGTCGTCCACCCCCACATGAGGCTGGTATGCAAATTGCAGAGGGTCCAATACACAGAAGACAGAGGACAGAAGGGACAGAGGACAGAGAGGACAGAGGACACAGAGGAGAAAGAGGACAGAGGAGACAAAGGAGACACAGAGGACACAGAGTCACTAGTTACTTTTAGTTTTGTACGGGACATGAACATCGGTCTCCTGGGTGAAAGTCCTGTGTTAGTTTGACCCTTCTTTAGATGCAGCAGACCATCAGGATTTATCCCGGTTTACGAGACATTCCACCACTGAGGACAGGAAGTGATTCAGAACTGTGATGTCACTTCCTGTGAATAAATATGAAGCCAGACTGAAACGACTCAGTGATGATGTGTGTGTGTGAGTGTGTATGTGTATATGTATGTGTGTGTGTGTGTGTGTGAGTGTGTGTGTGTGTGTGTGTGTGTGTGTGTGTGTGTGTGTGTGTGTGAGTGTGTGTGTGTGTGTGTGTGTGCAGACGCTCTAATTGGAGACAGGTGAATAATTGGTGGATTAGGCCCCGCCCTGCGTCTGGATTGGTTGGGTGTGGAGGACTAAAGATTATCACATTATCATGATTCAGACTGTCAGACTGACGCTAGGCAACAGAACAACAAGCAGGAGACAGGAGACACGGGACAGGGGACAGGAGACAGGGGACAGGGGTCAGGGATATTATTATACATATATATATACTAATACAAAACTTAGATATCTAAATTTGCCTACAAGATTGTCATCAGTCTGTTTATAAGTTGTTACATAAAGATATTCTTATTTTTCTATAAAAGTCTTTGTTTCATAAGTCTTTTCAAAATAAAACTTTGTCTTCACAGGAAACACTTGATTAGTTTTAGGAACAGTTTGAGTTAAAATGACAAATAAATCTTCTGGTTTCAAACATAAACAACTTTTTGGCTCCGACAGTACAGGAAACACAACTACTCACTCACACACACACACACACACTCACACACACACATACACAACATGACAGTACAAGAGACTCACACACACACACACCTACTCACGCACACACACACACACACACACACACACACACACACACACACACACACACTCACACACACACACACACACACAACATGACAGTACAAGAGACTCACACACACACACACCTTCTCACTCTCACACCCACGCACACAGTCACACAACATGACAGTACAGGAGACTCACACACACACACACACTCAATCACACACACACTTACTCACACACAAACACACCTACTCACACACACACATGACAGTACAGGAGACTCACCTGTCAACACATTGTGTGTTTACAACAACACTTAATGAGACAACAGTGAGTCAGTCTGCTGATGTCTTTATGAGACTCTGTTAGAACAACAACATGAAACATCTGTGATATTTATGAATAAATATTTCTGCTGGTCTCTGAACTAACAAACAGTTTGAGTCACTCGTGTTCTTCATACTGGTTAATAGTAGAGACGGGTCAAGATACTTCACTTTAGTAGCTTAGCATTGATAGCTGTGTAGCTAATGTTGGATCGCTGTTAGTTCATGTGATGATGATCTTTATCCCTTTAAAGGAATTTAGTTTATGTTCATAGTTTGTCCTGTGAGCTAATGCTAATGTTAGCTTGGGTTAGCTGGTAGCTTCGTGACTATGTTGTGTTAGCTTGGTGGTGTTAGCTGTTAGCTATTGTGCTATGTTATGTTATATTGGTGCTGCTAGCTGGTAGCTATCATGCTATGATATGTTAGCTTAGTGATGTTAGCTGGTGGCTATCGTGCTATAATATGTTAGCTTGGTGCTGATAGCTGGTGGCTTCCTCACTATGCTATGTTAGCTTGGTGTAAACTGGTAGCTTCCTCACTATGTTATGTTAGATTGGTGCTGTTAGCTGGTAGCTTCCTCACTATGTTATGTTAGCTTGCTGTTAGCTGGTAGCTTATTCACTGTGATATGTTAGCTTGGTGTTAGCTGGTAGCTTCCTCACTATATTATACTAGCTTGCTGTTAGCTGGTTGCTTCCTCACTATGATATGTTAGCTTGCTGTTAGCTGGTTGCTTCCTCACTATGATATGTTAGCTTGGTATTAGCTGGTTGCTTCCTCACTATCTTATGTTAGCTTGGTGCTGTTAGCTGGTAGCTTTCTCACTATATTATGTTAGCTTGGTGTTAGCTGGTTGCTTCCTCACTATGATATGTTAGCTTGGTGTTAGCTGGTTGCTTCCTCACTATGCTATGTTAGCTTGGTGGTAGCCGGTAGCTTCCTCACTATGCTATGTTAGCTTGGTGTTAGCTGGTAGGTTCCTCAGGTGAGAAGGTTTGTGGGTAAATCTTTAGATGGATTCAGGTATCAGTGAGGATCAGTGAGGATCAGTGAGGATCAGAACCAGACAGATAATGAGGGGAGTTGGTCCATCAGTGTTAACACCACACTACAAAACACACATTCCTCACATAACTCTGAATGACAAGGACCGGAGGCGTGTGTGTGTGTTTGTGTTCGTGTGTTTGTGTGTGTGTCATCCCTCAGTAGTACCTGGTTGTACCTGAGGTGGGCGGGGCTGAAGGACGGGGGTGTAAACACACACTTTACCACGTTTACATTCCTGACATAGATAGTCACTGAGACACATACACACACACACACACACACACTCGTTTTAAACTGTGTTAGTACTGAAAATGATAGGCTGTCTCAGGCCAACGCGTGGGCCCACGGCTCCACCAGAGGCCTCCGGGGGCCCGCTGTGGGGGGCAACTGTTACACATGACGTCCTGAGGGCCAAACACAGAGAGAGCTGCAGGAACCAAACACAGAGAGAGAGAGACATTGTTATTATTATTATTATTAATATTATTAGTATTAATATTATTGTTAGTAATATTATTATTAGTAGTAGTATTAGTATTAATATTATTATTAGTATTAATAGTATTATCATTATTATTAGTATTAATATTATTATTATTATTCGTATTAATATTATTATTAGTATTATTAGTAGTAGTATTATTATGTCACTAAAGGTGGATCCGTCCGCTGATGAAAATAGTCCCAAACTAAAGTTGGATTAATTTGTTGAATATTTTTAGTTGATCGTGGAATAGTCATGAAAAACATGTGTGTGTGTGTATCTTTGTGTGTTTGTGTTTGTGTGTGTGTGTGTGTGTAGAGGGGAATGTTGTGCGCTGATAGCTGAGCAGAAATTAGTCAGAACTCAGAGTTATGCCGACTCCCCAAATACACACTCATGTGTTTAAAGTGCTGATGGATGAGTGATGGAGCCTGATGGAGAGCTGGAGGAGAAACAGCTGAGAGAGGAGGAGGAAGAGGAGGGAAGGAGGAAGAGGAGGGAGGGAGTGTTTACCTCCAGCAATAAACTCTCTGTGAACCACAGAAACTATGATGGGGATCTGAACCCAACAATGAGTGTGTGTGAGTGTGTGTGTGTGTGTGTGTGTGAGTGTGTGAGTGTAGGTGTGTGTGTGTGTGTATGTGTGTGTGTGTGTGTGTGTGTGTGTGTGTTTGTGTGTGTGTTTGTGTGTGTGTGTGTGAGTGTGTGTGTGTGTGTGTAAGTGTGTGTGTGTGTGAGTGTGTGTGTAAGTGTGTGTGTGTGTGTGTCTGCGTGTGTGAGTGTGTTATCACCAGGAACAGATGTCGATGATAACACTGTTTTTATAAGGTGGGAGTGATGAAGAGACAGCAGAGACGCTGAAATGAAAAGTGTGAAGAACAGATGGTGGAAACATAAACTGAGACATTAATAAACCTTCTGACTCGTCAAAACTCAGGTGAGATATGAACCGAAGGTGTGTCTCTCTAAAAGGTCCTCACTTTAAAATAATGTCCTCAGTTTAGAAGTCTAAAATTGAAAAGCGCAGGTACAAACACACTCACACACACACACACACACACGCGCACACACTCACACACGCTCACACACTCACACACACACACACGCGCACACACTCACACACGCTCACACACTCACACACACACACACACACTCATGGATATATATATATATATATATATACATATATACATTATATATATATATATATGTATATATATGTATATATGTATATAGTATATATAATGTATAT
>NW_022280333.1:15003-16375 GCF_004355925.1 Anarrhichthys ocellatus
GTATATGTATATATATATATATATATATATATATATATATATATGAACGCTGTTGACCTCAACAGTCACATTAATAGAAAGAGTTTTCGCTGACTTGCAAACATTCATCCACATCCCAGAATGCATTGCAACTCTGACAGATGGTGAAAACCAGAAGTGAAAGCATGCAGATGTTTCCATGTTTCACAGTCAGCAGTTTAACATGAGACTCGGACAAGACTCGACAGACAAGAGGACAGACAGACAGACAGGAGGACAGGAGGACAGACAGATAAACAGGAGGACAGACAAGAGGACAGACAGACAGACAGGAGGACAGACAGATAAACAGGAGGACAGACAAGAGGACAGACAGACAGGAGGACAGACAGATAAACAGACTGTTGAAGCCCAGCAGGTGGATAGGCTCTAGATTAGACTGGCTCCAGAAGGATAGGCTCTAGTTTAGACTGGCTCTAGTTTAGACTAGCTCTAGAAGGATAGGCTCTATTTTGGACTAGCTCTAGAAGGATAGGACCTAGTTTAGACTAGCTCTAGAAGGATAGGCTCTATTTTGGACTAGCTCTAGAAGGATAGGACCTAGTTTAGACTAGCTCCAGAAGGATAGGCTCTAGTTTAGACTGGCTCCAGAAGGATAGGCTCTAGTTTAGACTGGCTCTAGAAGGATAGGCTCTAGTTTAGACTAGCTCTAGAAGGATAGGCTCTAGTTCAGACTAGCTCTAGTTTAGACTGGCTTTAGTACAGACCTTGGCATTGACGTCCCGTGGGCCACATCCGGCCCGTTGGCTGTCGCCGACTGGCCCGCGGGACGTCAATGGGAAATTAGGAATAAAACGTAGATAACAGCTGCATTGCTTTTATTTTGAAGGCGACTGCTGCTGTCTTTTATCTCAATTTACATAGTTAGGTTCGTGGATGTGTGCGTGCAGCAGCGTCACTGCAATCCCAATAATAACAGTGTCGGCAGCTGGAACCGGGCCGGTGTATTTGGTCCGATTCTGGCGCGTAATTCATCCCGAGTCCCAGACGGGTCGGCAACCAGACTCGGCCCGACGTGTTTCTTCAGGCATGCCGAGGTCATTTTGGCTCCCTGAGATGTGTTGGTGATGCAGAGCGGACACGGACATCCGAGGCTTTGCTGACCTGCAAAATCATCATGTGCAGAAGATGTTGGTTCTCTTTGGATCTACCTACATATGTGAACAAACATTCTCTGTGATGAAGTTTAATTAATCCTGATCAGCATGTACCTCTGAGATGTAGTACAGTTCAAAGTACAACATGTACTTCTGAGATGTAGTACAGTTTAAAGTACAATATGTACCTCTGAGATGTAGTACAGTATAAAGTACAATATGTACCTCTGAGATGT
>NW_022280333.1:16385-20606 GCF_004355925.1 Anarrhichthys ocellatus
CTGATATGTAGTACAGTATAAAGTACAACATGTACCTCTGAGATGTAGTGGAGTGGAAGTATGAAGTTGAATAAAATAGAAATACTCAGTAAAGTACCTTGTATTTGTACATAAGTACAGTACTTAAGCAAATATACTTAGTTACATTCCACCACTGATCATAATATTTACTCTAACCACTCACAGTTTATCAAAACTATACAATCTACTGCTTTTTATAATATTGAGCAGGATTGAGTTCAGTCTATTGGTCCGGCCCTCCACAACAGTCCTTGTTTCTCATGTGGCCCCTTGGGGAAAATAATTGCCCACCCCTGCTCTAGATTAGACTGACTCTAGATGGATAGGCTCTAGATTAGACTGACTCTAGATTAGATTGACTCTAGATTAGACTGGCTCTAGATAGATGGGCTCTAGTTTAGACTGACTCWAGWTTAGATTGACTCTAGATTAGATTGACTCTAGATTAGACTGGCTCYAGATGGATAGGCTCTAGTTTAGACTGACTCTAGATTAGATTGACTCTAGTTTAGATTGACTCTAGATTAGACTGGCTCTAGATAGATAGGGTCTAGTTTAGACTGACTCTAGTTTAGATTGACTCTAGATTAGACTGACTCTAGTTTAGACTGGCTCTAGATTAGACTAACTCTAGTTTAGATTAACTCTAGTTTAGATTGACTCTAGATTAGACTGGCTCTAGATGGATAGGCTCTAGTTTAGCCTGACTCTAATTTAGATTGACTCTAGATTAGACTGGCTCTAGTTTAGATTGACTCTAGGTTAGACTGACTCTAGATGGATAGGCTCTAGTTTAGCCTGACTATAGTTTAGATTGACTCTAGATTAGACTGGCTCTAGTTTAGATTGACTCTAGATTAGACTGGCTCTAGATGGATAGGCTCTAGATTAAATAGGCTCCAGATTAGATTAGCCTGGCTCTAATTTAGTGTCCTTAACATCTGTCTCTAGAAGGTCTAAAATCTGTAACTCTCCATCAGTTCTCCAGCTGTAGTCACCTGATCCGACCCAAACTCAAACCAAACTACAGAACAAACAGTAAATGCTTTAAATACTTCACTGTAACTGCAGTTTTAGCATCAACTGACTCAGCGTTTCTTTCTTGGAAACATGTTGCATCAACATTGAGTCTCCAGTCAGAGCGTCTGCAGAGTGAATGTCGGCTGAGTTTACAGTGAAAGCTGCGTCTATTTAAAGCGGCTCGCTGTATTTATGTCCGATGTAAACGATGTGGTTCAGTCTGTTGTTGTTCATCTTCTGGGATATAATATAATACTTTAAATGTTCTCTGACCAGAGAGACTGCTTCATCTGGATGTGAACATGTTATATATGTTTTAACACAATCACTAATGTTATAAAATACTACGTAAGATTCTTAGTCTCTTACAAACTCACTAAATCGGATCATTTCTCTGTTAGTTTGTCCTCAAACAAAGTCTCTATTTGCTGCTGTTAGTTTGATGAAAACTACAGATTAGTGTTTTTAAAGACTGATGTCTTCATAGGAACCAATGAGACGCAGACAGGAAGTCAGACAGGAAGTCAGACCGTGTTGAGGGACGGACCGACATGTTGTAGGTTTGCGTCTGAACATTTTACCGATGATAATTTAATAAAAATGAAAACACCAGAATGATGTTGAAAGATCTTTTTGTTTAACTGCATCACTATGTTCAATGACACATATTATTATTATGAATCATCTGTTTGAGAAGATGCAGGAAGTGATCCTAACTAACAGGAAGTAGTCAGTAAAACTGGTCATCATCATCATCATCATCATCATCCTTCACACCTGGGGTACTTCTCAAGTCTCTTAATTGTCGTTTCCTCGCTCCTCGATCCTCGCTTGAACCGGAAGTTGTTTCTGCGCCGCCATATTGACGGCCGTCCCAAAGCTCTAATGTAGCTCTGAGGAGCGAGGATGGAGGATGGAGGAGGGACCTCGGAGGAGCCATGACCCACGAGAACAGACTTCCAGGAAGTCTTTTAATGGCCGACACGCCCCCTCATTGTTCATCAGTCATGTGATTGGACGCTGCAGCCGATCGGATTGACTGACTGAGTTTAACACCAGAGTGAAGACGGATCAGAATAAACTCTAGTTTATATTTGATTAGGTTTCTGATTCAACATCTGGTTTAAATAAATGTTCATTGTAGTCTGAACAACAAAAGGACCACAAACAACTTTCTACATTTATTAGAAAGATTTGTGTTTTCATGATCTGATGTTTCCCTCAATAACTTTATTATGAATACAATTAAAGTCAGAGAGAGCTGGAGAGACGAAACACTTTTTACATCATTCCTGAGTGTTTGATGAGTTTTATCATTTAAGAGAAACAATAATCATATTCTGGGTTATTTAATAATGACGTCACAGTCACAATTTCAAAACGTACAGACGCAAATAATTCAACAATAAGACGATCGCATTCCTCCGGTAGAAATGGATCCTGAGCTTATAAACAGAACACAGGACACAGTTTGTTAACAGACTACAGAGAGAAACACCCCTACAGTGGTGATTACTGTGTGTCTTTATGAGTTATTAGTATTATTAGTTACTGTTATTAAGTACAGTGATCATGTGAACAGACACAAACTTATCAAAAGTCTCTCCAGCTGTTAAAGCTGACTGACAGCTGATCCAGCTGTGATCATCAGCACCGTCATCAGAAACAGACGTCGCTTCACGTGACGCACCTGAGGAAAGGACGTCTCATGTCTCCTAAAACATATTTCCTCGTTTCCTCTCTCCTCGCATGGTTTCCTCCATGCATCCCTGGTGGGAGGGACTAAGACGCAAGGAAAGGACACAAGTGAGGGAAACGAGGATGCAATTAAGAGACTTGAGATGTGCCCCTGGAGAGCCAACAGACTGAGGTCAAAGAGATCTCAGGTGTTGAATCCTCTTATAGAAACGTTAATGATCTCAAACCAAACATCTCTGGAGCTCGTTTGTTGTTCATAAAGTGAACCGACTGAAACTTATTCTGAGCGGTAGCAGCTAAATAATCTTAATTATTGAGCTTTTAATTTAAACAACATCCACAGTTGGAGTCACAAACATCTGTAGTCTTTGTACTAAAGTGCTCACAGCCAATCAGCTGCTTCCTGTCTTCAGCTTACATTAGAACATAAAGAGGCATTGATCGGTGCTGATCACATCCACTCAGACTTTATGTAACACGGAGCTCAAAGGGCTGAGACTCAGAGCCGGAGCAGCTAAAGTCCAAACTTTACCAGTAAGCAGATTAATGAGAGCAGACTCTCCGGTTACTGATCAACCGGCAGCCTGAGGCCTCTCACAGTCACCCCTCACCTTTAGCAGCAGGCTAACGGAGCAGCTAACAACATTGAATATCTACTAAACACCAGCTGGATAATAAATGGACTCATATAAAAGACCTTCTGTTCTGTTTACACCAGGGGTCTTCAACGTTTCTCAGGCCAAGGACCCTCAAACTGATAGAGAGATGGAGCAGGGACCCCCGACTATATATATTGTATAAAGTTGTTTTATATTAAACTGGGCCTCGTGCCGTGTATAAACATACCTCTTTATTGTGCATTCAATACTAAACTATTCAAATAATACACAGGTTCATATATTCATGTTGTTATTTTACACATGTGCAAGGTACAGTGAGTAGTGAGGCCGTGTCACTGCAGTTCATAAACATACCTTGTCAGCTGATACCAATGCCAATATCAACATTGTCTGTCAATTGCATGATAATCATCATACAAGCTATTCAAACTGATGTTTTCACATAAATGTGGAAACGAAAATGAGTGATGGCCTATTAGTGCCACTGCTATGCATAAACATACCTGTTATCTTTCATACAATACTGAACTATTAAAATAATGGACACATTCATGTTTAGAGAAAAATAAAAATTGTCTAATCAACCAAAGATTTCGCAGACCCCCTGAGGGTCGCGGACCCCCTGTTGAAGACCTCTGGTTTACACTATCGACCTAACAGTCACTGAAGGGGCAGAGCCACCATGCACGGGTCCAGCCTGCCAATCAGGGCCAACATGAGGATCAGTGTCTCGCTCAAGGACAAGTGTGGGAATCAAACCACCGACCTCGTGATTAAAGGACGTCCTGCTCTAACCCCTGAATCACAGCCGCCCGTAATTTATAACTACAAGCAGTGTGCGAAATATGGGTGTGTGTGTGTG
>NW_022280333.1:20706-24757 GCF_004355925.1 Anarrhichthys ocellatus
CACATTTACATTACAGTCATTTAGCAGACGCTTTTATCCAAAGCGACTTACAATAAGTGTATTCAACATCGGTATTCAAGAGAACTACTAGTCACCAGAAGTCATAAGTGCATCTCCTTTAAACAAGCATCTAAGAGCATAAACCAGAGCAAGAGTACAGAAATAAACTACTACGGATACAATAAGTGCAACAAATGAATATGAATACAATAAGTGCAACAAACTAGTATAAGTGCAACAAACTAATATGAATACAATAAGTGCAACAAACTAATATGAATACAATAAGTGCTAAGTGGAAGGCTCAGGGTAGTACTTCTTGAAGAGGTGAGTTTTCAGCCTGATGAAAATGGGCAGCGACTCTGCCGTCTTGACGTCAGTGGGGAGTTCATTCCACCACTGTGGGGCCAGGACAGAAAACAGCCGTGACCGGGTCAATCGTCCACAGGGACCTCTGAGTGACGGGGCAACCGATCGCCCTGAGGCAGCAGAGCGAAGTGGTCGGGCGGGGGTGTAGGGCTTGACCATGGCCTGGAGATACGAAGGAGCTGTTCCTTTCACTGCCCTGTAGGCTAGCACCAGAGTCTTAAACTGGATGCGAGCTCTTACAGGTAGCCAGTGTAGAGAACGGAGAAGGGAAGTGGTGTGGGAGAACTTGGGACGATTGAACACCAGGCGAGCTGCAGCTTTCTGGTCAAGCTCCAGAGGTCTGATGGCCGACGCCGGGGCTCCGGCAAGTAGAGAGTTGCAGTAGTCCAGGCGGGAGATGACAAGAGCCTGGATGAGCACCTGCGCCGTCTCATCAGTGAGGAAGGGGAGAATCCTCCTGATGTTGTAGAGCAGGAATCTGCAGCAGCGTAGATAGACATAGAGTGTTATATATATATAATATATATGAGGCCTCCTCAGAGTAATGAGTAAACTCTATATGATGACAGAAGTTAACCTGCAGGTCAAACATGAACTGATCATCTTTGGACTTTAGTTAAGGTGAAACCAGGAGGACACACACACACACTCACACACACAGACACACACACTCACACACACACACACACACACACACACATATATACAAAGTGCTGCAGAGGGACATTTATAAATTAAATATATTCTCCTGTGGAACTCAAATTGAATCCAGCTGAGATGTTTTATCAAGAATAGAAACCTAAAGTCAAAGAATAAAATGTGCGAGAACAAAATCAATACGACAACATTTACTGAATGAAACTATTCAGACTCTCAGAACCAACTGGTGAAGAGTCCTCAGAGGTGACGTGAGACGTGAGACAGAGTGTGGATGTTCTCTGGAGGCCCTCCTGCACATTCAATCATCAACAGTGTTCATACAAACGCATTCCTCTGAAATCTAACCAAGAAAAATACGATTCTATTAGTCAGATTCTGCAGGTCTGAGAGAGAGAAGCTACAGCCAGGAAAGGTCTAAGGCCATGGTGAACTTCCAGAGGTCCACAAAGCCCCTCTTTGTTGTTCTACGTCTCTTTGTTGTTCTACGTTCTTTGTTATTCTACATCCTTTATTGTTCTACGTCTCTTTGTTGTTCTACATCTCTACCAGAGGTCCACTAAGCCCCTCTTTGTTGTTCTACGTCTCTTTGTTGTTCTACGTCTCTCTGTTGTTTCTACGTCTCTTTGTTGTTCTACGTCTCTACCAGAGGTCCACTAAGCCCCTCTTTGTTGTTCTACGTCTCTTTGTTGTTTCTCCGTCTCTTTGTTGTTCTACGACTCTACCAGAGGTCCACTAAGACCCTCTTTGTTGTAACTAGAAGCTACTACTAACTAGAAGCTACAGCTAACTAGAAGCTACTGTTAACTATAAGCTACTGCTGACTAGAAGCTACTACTAGCTAGAAGCTACTGCTAACTAGAAGCTACTACTAACTAGAAGCTACAGCTAGTTAGAAGCTACTGCTAACTAGAAGCTACAGCTAGCTAGAAGCTACTGCTAACTAGAAGGTACTGCTCACTAGAAGCTACTACTAACTAGAAGCTACAGCTAACTAGAAGCTACTACTAACTAGAAGCTACTACTAGCTAGAAGGTACTGCTAACTAGAAGCTACTACTAACTAGAAGCTAACTAGAAGCTACTACTAACTAGAAGCTACAGCTAACTAGAAGCTATTACTTTGTATTATTATTTGTTGGGTGACTGTGAGGCCTCAGAAACTCTGGGTGAAAACGCCTTTGTTCTTACAGCATCTTTTACTTCCCTGCCGCTGTGAGCTGGAGGAAGTCCAGCAGAGAGGGAGATGTTATCAGCGCCTGCAGACGCAGAGCAGGAAACCACAACTCCAGCCGGGAGCAGAGACAAGGCGAGGAGGAAGAGGAGGACGAGGAGGAAGAGCGGCTCTGTAACTGATAGTGGTTTCTACTCTCTGTCTGTCTGCTGGTTACGTAGCTGTTATCTCTCTTACATAAGTACACATTACCTCAACACACACACACACACACACACACACACATACACACACACACACACACACACACACACACCTGCACACTCACCTACACACATACACACCCACGCACACATTCAGAGACACACACATACAGATTTTCTAACTTAGTGATGAACTCATGCTGGAGGTATTGGGGTATGATGTTAAATAATTATTGAAATGATTCCTGAGGTGATTTAAAGGAGCCGCTGTAGGTTTAACAGTTTTGATAATGTGATGTTGTAGCGGCTCTAAAGAGGACTTTTATTTTGAAAGAGCAGCAGAGGACGAAAGCATCTGAAGGTGATTCATGAATTAGTGTTAATGTCTTGTATTGTACGTTAACATGTGTTCTGTTTATGATGTTCACTCTTCATCGTTACCATCTTTAAAATACACAACAACCAAACAGCTAGAACTACAAATAGAGACACAATCAAACCACAAAGTCAATGACCAGCAGCTGATGAGTTGAAAATTATCTGATTCATGATCCATTCCATGATTCCATTCGATCCTGTTAGTCCACATGAGGATTTAAAGGCTCCGTACTGTTACATCAGGATTATTACGGTTATTAATTTAATAACTGTAACATTATATTTTATTATAAGAGGCCTGACTGTTATGTGAAGTTGAATGTCAACATATTTGCAGCAGAAACTTCAGACTGCTGGCAGATTTGTTCCATTGATTTTTAGAAAATCTGGAAGACAATAAACACATCGGATCAAACCACATTGTCCCAAAGTATTGTCCCAAAGCATTGTCTCAAAATATTTTCTCAAAGTATTGTCCCAAAGTATTTTCCCAAAGTATTGTCTCAAAGCATTGTCTCAAAGTATTGTCCCAAAGTATTGTCTGAAATTATTGTCCCAAATTATTGTCTCAAAGTATTGTCCCAAACTATTGTCTCAAAGTATTGTCTCAAACTATTGTCTCAAAGTATTGTCTCAAAGTATTGACCCCAAGTATTGTCTCAAAGTATTGTCCCCTCAGCGTCTGTAGAAGATACGCTGGCTTTAAAGTAACTACGACGTAAACACGTCATTATTAGACGGTTAGAGGAAATGTGAAAGGAGAATAAAGACTGAACAAACACAAACACATGACTTTAAACCAGGAGACGTGTTGTCGTGTTATTGTGAAGTTACTTTTTCTTCCGTACTAATGTTAAACTGTTTTCTTAATTTAAGAACTTAAATTTATTCAAGCTTCAAAGTGTCTGAATTCTGAATTCACAAAGTTAACCAGGTGTTAAAGTTTGACTCTACGTAGTTACTGAAGCTACTTTGGTACCATAGAGACACTAATACATGTCTTCAGTCTATTTTATCATGCTTCTCAAATAGAAATCTAAAACAAGATGTTTTGACTGAACCTGTTCAATAATATAACATCTATATATTTATATCATATACAGTATATGTCCATGAATAAAAGTATGTACGAGGATGGAAACATCCTCAGACTGCAGTGAGATGCCCATCCAGCTATTCTTGCTCTGTGGCAGCCGGGTGGCTCCACACTCTGACAGTGAAGGATGTGTGTGTGTGTGTGTGTGTGTGTGTGTGTGTGTGTGTGTGTGTGT
>NW_022280333.1:24767-32330 GCF_004355925.1 Anarrhichthys ocellatus
TGTGTGTGTGTGTGTGTGTGTGTGTGTGTGTGTGTGTGTGTGTGTGTATGCGTGTGTGTGCGTGTGCATGTGCGTGTGTGTGTGAGCATTTTCTGCAGGATTTTTTCCCTCCGTATTCTCGTTTCATGAAAACCAAAATGAAGGGTTAGCGGAGCCAGAGCGGACCCAGAGGGGCTCCCGAGAGCTGGTGTGTGACAGCCCGACAGCCATTGTTCTGTGTTCTGATAGAATTATGTTTGTTGTTGTAGTGGGAACATGTCAGCTAAGGCCTGAACACACCAGCAGTTTCTTCACATGCCACAAAAACCTCGTCTGCCTCCGAGGCTTCAGATTTACAAAGCCGCAGCTTTAGAGGCGGTTAGCGTTGGTTAGCGCCGTTAGCCGGGCGGACGGCACCACGTCCACTAGAGAAGCTCTAGGAAACACTGCAGGGTGTTATCTGTGTCTGTGTGTTACTGATGAGTCACCAGGAGAGATTAGTGGGCAGTCTGCAACTAACGTTAGCCACTTAGAATCTGTCACACTGATACTGTGTGAGCTGATGGAGCAATCAGCTGGAAACATCTGTCAAGACCTCCTCATGGACATAAAAACACAAAGTATTACTTGTGCTCATGATTCATGTGCAGAATCAAAGTGTTTTATATGTGAGGCAGAGTGTGGTTCAGAGTCACTGAGACGTGTTCACTGATTAATAATCATCTTCATTACAACCAGAGTTTGTTTAAAACGTCAATGCCATTAAAAACCTAGTTATTTTAAATATTTTATTATTATCATTATAACAACGTTTTTGTGCTTGTTTGAAGTGTTTTTCGTGAAGAACAGTGTCACAGTTCAGCTCCACACCCTCCTCCCTCTACTTGTCAGTCACTCCCTCCTCATCTCCCTTCACCTGTTCACTCACCTGCCTCTGATCAGTAATCAAGCCCCTATATAGACTCCTGCCTCCCAGACACATTTGCCAGATTGTTCTTCTGTTTTCTATGCCAGACTCTCCAGCACGCTCTCACAGACTGATCTCCTGTTACCGACCCTGCCTGCCCTTGTTCTACCCGCCTTGCCTGACTCCCGGTAAACCCACCAGCCTTCTGATCCTGATCCTGTTTAAACTCTGCCTGCTATATTTGAAGTTAGTAATAAAAGCCAAAGATCCCTGGAATCCTGTGTGTTGCATTTGGGTCCATATACAACCTGTTACATTACAATCTGGCCAGTCATGGACCCAGCACACACCCCTGCACCAGTGAGCCGTTTCGAGAGGATCGAGGGGGCTCTCCAGCAGCATGAGGCGCTGATGACCAACATCGCCGCTGAGACCCGTCAGTCAGCAGCAGCCCAGGAGCAGGCTATGGCTGCGTTAGCCACTCAGGTCCAACAATTTACAGCAGCCCTGACCCAGCATGTAGTCTCAGCTTCGCCTCCTGTCCCTCCGACGCCTGCTCCAGCACACGAGCCGCATGTGGGAACCCCAGAGCGCTATGCTGGAGAACCTGAGGGCTGCAACCCATTCGTCACCAACTGCTCCATCTTGTTTTCCCTGCAGCCCTACACGTTTGCCTCGGAGGAAGCTAAAGTAGCCTTCACCATCAACCACCTGACAGGCAGGGCACGACTCTGGGGCACCGCTGACTGGCAGAGGTGCACGCCAGCCGGCTCTTCATTCCTGGCTTTTTCTGCGGAGCTATGCAAGGTGTTCGGGGCGGTCTCCAAGGGCCCTGATCCTACCGGGGGACTTATGGAACTGCGTCAGGGTGACCAGAGAGTTGCTGACTATGCCATTGAGTTTCACACGCCTTAACGACTGGAACTCGGCAGCACAGTGTGACACTTTTTTGGCTGGACTAACTGAGTATAATAAAGATGAACTGATTTCTTTTGATTTACCTGCCAACCTGGATGGCTTAATTGAACTGACTTCCCGAGTGGACAGACTCATCCAGGCAAGGCGACAGGAGCGACGCAAGGGGGAGACAGATCGCCACTCTTCCACCCGGCCTCGAGGTCCTCCAGCAGCTACCAGCATCATCCCAGGGCCTCAACCTGGGGGCGTTGAACCTGGGGGCGTTGAGCAGGTGGGGCGCACCAGTCTCACTCCAGAGGAGCATGAGCGCCGCCGCCGGGAAAATCTTTGCCTGCACTGTGGCCAGGCTGGTCACTTTATATTCCGGTGCCCAGCAAAAGGCATGGCTCGCCAGTAGTAGGGGAGGTACTGGTGAGCCAAACCACAAGAATCTCTCCCAACCAAAGATCCCTTTGCCACGTTTAGCTACTGCTCGCGAACGGATCCCAGGCCCTCACTATGCTCATTGACACTCTGGCACTGACGACAGCATCATTGATGAGGACCTAGCCCTTCAGCTGGGTATCGACCGGGTACCCTTGCCATACCCTGTTCCTGCCAGCGCCCTGGATGGCCACCTACTGGGGACAGTGACTCACCAGACCACACCAGTCTGTATGCTCCTGTCTGGTAACCACCATGAGACTATCCGGTTTCTTATCCTGTGGTCACCCCAGCATCCATTAATCCTGGGGTACCCCTGGCTCTGCCGCCAAAACCCCCACATAGACTGGGCCACAGGAGCCATCCTGGAGTGGAGCTCATCCTGTCACCTGATTTGCCTGAAACAAGCTGCTGCACCCCAGCAGTCAGTCTGTTCCAGCTCTGCTTCGGACCTGTCAGGGGTGCCTACTGAATACCATGACTATCGGGAGGTATTCAGTAAGGTCAGTTCCTCATCTCTGCCTCCACATCGCCCCTATGATTGTGCCATTGACCTGCAACCAAGCACCACTCCACCCAGGGGTCGCCTGGATTCCTTATCTGTACCTGAAAGAGAGACGATGGAGGCGTACATAAATTCCTCTCTAGCTGCTGGGATCATCCGTCCCTCTTCTTCACCTGCTGGTGCGGGGTTCTTCTTTGTGGGAAAGGACAAGTCACTGAGGCCTTGCATTGACTACAGGGGCCTCAACGACATTACAATTAAGAACCGCTACCCACTCCCACTCATCTCTTCAGCCTTTGAGTTGCTGCGGGGGGCTACCATCTTCACCAAGCTAGACCTGAGTAATGCCTATCACTTGCTCCGGATCTGAGAGGGTGACGAGTGGAAGACGGCTTTCAACACCCCCACTGGACATTATGAATACCTGGTTATGCCCTTTGGTCTCACCAATGCCCCAGCTGTCTTCCAGGCCCTGGTGAATGATGTGCTGAGAGACATGTTAAATAAACAGGCGTTCGTCTACCTTGACGACATTCTGATTTTCTCCAGGTCCCGAGAGGAGCACATTCACCATGACCAAGCAGTCTTTCAATGCCTCCTAAAGAATTCTCTGTTCGTTAAGGCAGAGAAGTGTGAATTCCACACCTCATCTGTCTCCTTCCTGGAGTACATCGTGGGACAGGGGATCGTGCAGATGGATCGTGCCAAGGTGTCAGCTGTTAAGTCCTGGCCCGTCCCTGACTCGCATAAACAGCTGCAGCGATTCTTGGAGTTCGTTAACTTCTACCGGAGATTCATCTGTGGCTATAGCACCGTAGCTGCCCCACTGATGGCCCTTACCTCATCCAGAGTGCTGTTCCAGTGGTCACCCTCGGCTGAGGAGGCCTTCCGGAACCTTAAGGCCCGGTTTACCTCTGCCCCTATCCTCCAAGTCCCTGACCATGAGAGACAGTTTGTTGTGGAGGTGGATGCCGCCGATGTTGGGGTGGGGGCCATCCTATCCCAGAAACTCCACCCCTGTGCCTTCTTTTCTAGGCGGCTCTCACCTGCTGAAAGGAACTATGACATTGGTAACCGAGAGCTGCTAGCTCTTAAGCTGGCCCTTGAGGAGTGGCGTCACTGGCTTGAGGGGACCAGTCTGCCCTTTTTGGTATGGACTGATCACAAGAACCTCGAGTACACTCAGTCCGCCAAGAGACTGAACTCTCGGCAAGCCAGATGGTCCCTGGTTGGTGTTTTTTTTTTTTTTATTTATTTATTTTTTTTTTGTTTTTTTTATAAAAACCCGATTTAACTTTTCCCTCCGTTACCGGCCCGGTATCCGCAACGTCAAGCCTGACGCCCTGTCCCGCCAGTTTGTGGATAAGGGGGATTCCACCCCTTGCAATGACAATATCCTTTCTGCCCCTGTCTTGGTTGCTTCAATCACCTGGGAGGTAGAGGAGAGAGTCAAGGCCGCCCTGGAGGACCAGCCCGGTCCTAGCTCCTGACCATCTGGTCATCCCTCAGACTCTGAGGTCCGATGTCCTCCAGTGGCCTCATAGCTCCAAACTCACTTGTCACCCCGGGAGCCAGCGTAGGAGGGATGCTTTGCAGCAAAGGTTCTGGTGGGCTACTCTGGAAAAAGACACCCGGGGGTTTGTCAACGCCTGTCCTGTTTGCAACCAGCACAAGGCTCCCGCTGGCTTCCTGCAACCTCTGTCTGTGCCCCATCGGCCCTGATCCCACATCTCCTTGGACTTTGTTACCGGTCTACCACTGTCCAACAAACATACCACCATCCTGACAGTGGTAGATTGGTTCAGCAAGATGGCCCACTTTGTGCCCGTGCCCAAGCTCCCCTCGGCCAAAGAAACTGCTGAGCTGGTCCTGCTGCATGTCTTCCGGCTCCATGGTCTCCCCACGGATGTGGTCTCTAACCGGGGACCTCAGTTTACGTCAGTGTTCTGGAGGGAGTTCTGCACGCTGATCGGGGCCACAGCCAGCCTGTCATCTGGATTCCACCCACAATCTGGCCAGACTGAGCGCAAGAACCAGGAGATGGAGACGGCTCTACGGTGCTTGGTCTCTAAGCATCCATCGTCCTGGTCCCAGCAGCTCCTGTGGGTGGAGTATGCCCACAACACCCTGACCAGCTCTGCCACTGGAATGTCCCCGTACCAGTGTGCCTATGGTTTTCAACCTCCACTGTTTTTGGCCCTGGAGAAGGTTTCCTGCCCCTCTGCCTAGGCTTTTGTCCACCGCTGCCACCGTACCTGGGCCGAAGCCAGAGTTGCGCTCCTCTGCTCAACCAACCGCTACTCCACAGCGGCCAACCGCCGCCGCTCCAAAGCCCCCATCTACCAGGGTGGCCAGAAGGTGTGGCTATCGACCCGTGACCTACCCTTGCAGGTAGAGTCTAAAAAGTTGGCACCCAGGTTCATTGGGCCATTCGAGATCCTGAAGGTCATCAATCCTGCAGCAGTGAGGCTCAAGCTGCCCCGAACCATGCGGGTCCACCCATCATTCCATGTCTTGAAGGTGAAGCTGGTTCGAGAGTGCCCACTGGTTCCTGCTGTACAGCCTCCGCTGCGATTCATCGATGGCGGTCTTACGTACACGGTTCGCCGCCTGCTTCGTTCCCGCCGCCGTGGGAGAGGTCTACAATACCTGGTCGACTGGGAGGGCTACGGTCCAGAAGAAAGATCCTGGGTCCCCACTCGACACATTCTGGATGCCCCTCTCATCAGGGAGTTTCACCGCTGCCATCCGGACCAGCCCTCCAAGGGTTCGGTGCCCACCGGGGCTACCCAGCCAGACTCTGTTCCATCTGCAGCTTCAGACATTGGGGAGGAGGAAGAGGAGCCGTCTTCCGGCCAGGACAACTCACCCGACGAGGAGAGGATGGAGATGTCGGATGAATATTGATGCACTAAATGGATTCAGGAACCGCCTTAAACGAATTGTGTGTGGGTGCGGAGTGTGTGTGTGGAGACCCATATAGGGCACAACATTAAAATCTATTCATGTTCTCCATAAACAAGCCCTAAAAACACTAAAGATAAAAAAAAAAAAAAAAAACAAAAGTCACCATCACTGCAATATTCTCACCAAACACCATATCCTGAGTTGGGAGAACATCATTAAATTCACTGATGTGTGTCTGGTTTTTAAAATTTTACATGGTATGGCCCCACCTCCACTTAGTGATTTTATTAAACAAAGCACTCAAAGCAGCAGACACTAGATCTGCTTCAAGAGGTGATTGTGTCATTCCACATAGGTCAAGCTCGTTTAGTAAATCAACATTCTCTGTGAAGGCAGCTCACTCGTGGAATGCTCTGCCACCACACATACGCACACAAAACACGTACCAAACATTGAAGCATAACTTCAAGAAATGGCTTGTTTGCCAATCAGGTGTGCAAGCATTGATGTGCTGTCTGTCCTGCCTGCTTGTTTCATCTATATGTGCATTTGTCTTGATCAGTATTGCCATTTTCCATTTTTTTGATGTGTATGTTAAGTGCGTCAGTGTTATATGTGCTTGTCCTGTAGGTGGGTCTGTTCTGCGTGACGCATGCTGAAACCTGTTATGTCTGCTCTGCTTTAATGTCGTTCACTATTATTTTGCTGTGTATTGGTTTTGTCTATACATTGCTGTCTGTTTCTCTATGAATTTTAACTCCGTTTCAATTTGAGATTTTGTTATTTTAGGCTACCTTGAAACATCTGGCGGGGACAGCAGATGGAAATTAGCCTCTCTGGCTAACTCTGGCTCACTTACAGTGTAACTGTTTAGTGTGCATTGTCCCTGAAAAATAAATAAATAAAATAAACACACGCACACACACACACACACACACACAGTGATGAACCATGCTGCACAGAGTTTAAAATCTGAAGAGAATAAAGAAACGAATTAGGTAGGATCAGTTTTTATTCATTTACTTCGCTCCGCTTTCAGAGGGATTCATATTGTGTATAATATATTTATTTGTGCTGGGCAACGATTAATCGCATGATTTTCTGCGATTAATGTCATTGTTATTGCAAAGTTCAATAATGAATTTAAAAGTAGTGTATTGTGCACTTTTATTTTGAAAGTACTGCTATATGAACAAAAGGTCAATAACATTTGGTGGAAACACATCAGGTTGTTGTTAGCAGCAGTATTCTCTTCACACAGCAGCAGTTCTATCTCTTCACTATCTGTGCTCAGTGTGTGACTGTATGTGAAACGTTCCACTGCTGTGCAATAGGAATAACATGTTTCAGCACGTTTCATCTACATGTGTGTCTTGTGTCTTCATGACAGTCAGAGCATGTGAATGCAGCTCTACTGTTCATCACTATGATGCTGTAACTCAGAGGTGATGATGGTGACCCAGCGATGTCCAGTAGTCGCCAGTGAGAGCAGCAGCTGCTGCACGTTGTAACGTCGTCGCTTTAGTCGTCCTCTCCTTTCATACAACTCGTGTGTTCTTCTGGTGACGGTGCATCTTGAGGCTCATACGTGACGTCATTCGTTGAGATCCTAAAGGTGCGTTCACACCAAACGTGACGTGAACGCACCTTGAGAACGTTCCTCAGACCGACATCTTCCACAACACTAACCTGCAGTTTGTCTCCACTTCTCTGTAGCATCTGTTAGCTTGTGTTGCTTTAGTTTATCTAAACTTCTCCCACACGCTGCATCAATGTAGTCTCAAGACTTCCTCCACCGCTGCCAGTGAGCAACGCACTTTACAAATAATAATTTTTTTAAAAATGCGTTAATGGGCGATAAAATAATTTTCGGTGTTAATTAATTAATGCGTTAACACGATAATAATGCGTTAACTTGCCCAGC
>NW_022280333.1:42330-44821 GCF_004355925.1 Anarrhichthys ocellatus
TATCACGACAACCACAACTATCACAACTATCACAACAACCACAACTATCACGACAACCACAACTTTCACGATCACAACGACCTCAACTATCACAACAACCACAACTATCACAACTATCACAACTTTCACAACAATCACAACCACAACTATCACAACAACCACAACTATCACAACGATCACAACTATCACAACAACCACAACTATCACAACATCACAACAACTACAACAACCACAACTATCACAACGATCACAACTTTCACAACGATCACAACGACCACAACTATCACGACAACCACAACCATCACAACTATCACGACAACCACAACGACCACGACTATCACGACTATCACGACAACCACAACGACCACAACTTTTACAACGATCACAACTATCACAACAACCCACTCACACACACACACACTGACACTCACACACTCAGTGAAACCGATGTGAACCAACATATACCCTGTAACGTAACTAATAACAACAAAGCTTTTAACATTTTTTTTAAATGTTACTGAAGTCTCTTATTTGGAGTTTTTCAAAGACAACAGATGATGATAATCTGCTGACACTTCCTCCTCCTCCTCTTCTTCTTCTTCTTCTTCTTCTTCTTCTTCTTCTTCTTCTTCTTTGGTAGTCACAAGCCATAGACCGCTGTTACCCCGGTAACCAGCATTTGTCATCAGTGTTCTTTTATGAAGAAGCTTTTAGAATGTTGATGTTTACATTCTTCTTTGAGTTTGAGTTATGAAAACCGGACAAACATGTTCCTCCTACACACACACACACACACAGACACACACACAGACACACACACACACATATACATACACACATAGACACACACACATACACCCATACATACTCACACACACACAGAGACACACACTCACACAGACACCCACACACACAGAGACACAGACTCACACAAATACACACACACATACACAGACACACACTCACACACACACACGTACACACATACACACACACTAGAAACAGTGAAAGTTGTACCACGAAGAGACGTAAAAATAGACTAAAGCTCTGGGGATTTCTTCTTTGTGCGATTCTCATTCTCACATCAACAAAATAATGATTTATTTCATTTATAGTTATTTTCATCACCTGATTCCACATAAAGCTACCAAGACCCTGGACTCTGAGACTGTGAGCCCATCACAGCTCCAATGACTCTGAGCCATGGCTCCACCGAGACGTCCTGATGGGAAAACAAGCGCTAGTCTCATACTGTTGTTTGGTGGACCCTGGGCCTGGTTCCTCTGGTTCCTCTGGTTCCCCAGCTCTGATTGGTTGAGAAGCAGAATTAATAAAAGAGCTGCTCGTCTTCTCTTTTGTTCTCTGGGTCATTTGAATAAAGTTGATTTATCTTCATTGTTATGAACCAATCAACAGAAACCACAAAGAAGAAGAAGAAGTCGTTCATCAAAAACAACATGAAAACATGTCAAATATACGACTCATTATTAGAGAGTGAAGCCTTCTATCAATAAAAACAAGAGTTTAACAATAAGTTACTAATTCATTTCCATCTGCAAACAAACAGCAGAACAACATGAACAAAGTCTTCATCAACGACATGATTGATGTTGAATATCTGAGATTCATTTACAGAAAATCAAACTGAATCTGAGTCAGTTCATGTTGCATTCAGGTGCCTGAGGAAAACCTGGTAATGTGGAGTCTCTGTGTGGGGAAGCAAAATATAACAAGATCATCTTCACATCTGTCAATAAATGCAACCAAACTCTTTTCTACTTCACTATTGAAGTATGGGCACTTTGAGCATTTAAAAAAAACAATATATATAATATATGAATGAACTTGAATTTAAATGATTGATTATAAATGAGGTGGTTTAAGGGTTTAATCAGGATAAACATCACAGTTTTATGGTCCAGGTCTTGGAGGGGGCCCGGGTCAGAGTGTAGTTCTTTTTCTGGACATTTCTTAGGAATAAAAATAAACATGTTTCGTAATATATTTTAGAAACATTTCATTATATTAAGACCTTTGTCTCTTCTTCTGCCTGAGATGTTAAAAACACAAAGAAGGAACAGGCATCGCTTCCTGTCACACTGACCTCTCTGCCCAGTCATGAGACTGTGTGTGTGTGTGTGTGTGTGGGTGTGTGTGTGTGTGTGTGTGTGTGTGAGGTCAGACAGTCTGTCAGACTTTTTTCCATCACTTCTATCTCTGTGTCAAACCTGAAGAAATGTGTTTCCACTCATCAACAATGGACGACCACAACAATCACGACCACGACGACCACAACGACCACAACTATCACAACTATCACGACAACCACAACTATCACAACTATCACAACAACCACAACTACCACAACTATCACAACTATCACGACAACCACAACTATCACAACTTTCACAATGATCACAACGACCACAACTATCACGACAACCACAACCATCACAACGACCACGACAACCACAACCATCACAACGACCAC
>NW_022280333.1:44921-53664 GCF_004355925.1 Anarrhichthys ocellatus
TATCACAACTTTCAAAACGATCACAACGACCACAACTATCACGACAACCACAACCATCACAACGATCACGACAACCACAACTATCACAACAACCACAACCATCACAACGACCACGACAACCACAACCATCACAACGACCACAACTATCACGACACCACAACTACCACAACTATCACAACGACCACAACGGTCACAACAACCATGACGGCGACTAAGACGTGCTCCTCAATCGAGTTCAGTTTGTTTGTTTCAGTCGTTGGACCAATAAGAGCTCAGCGTCTGCTTCCTATTATACACACACATCAAAGAACACACTACCAATAACAGATGAAGGTCAGTCACACATGAAATCATTTGCATATGAACAAACACACACACCCTCAACACACTCATTTTTATGACGTCATTATGTATGTGTGTGTGTGTGTGTGTGTGTATGTGTGTGTGTGTGTGTGTGTGTGTGTGTTTGTGTGTGTGTGAAGAAGCTGATTAATTTAATCACTTCACATATTAACAGAAACATCATGTAGTTTTGTTTCTCACAAATCACATCATGGTCTTCTTCTCCTCTCCTCCTCTCCTCTCCTCTCTTCCTCTCCTCTCTTCCTCTCCTCTCCTCTCCTCCTCTCCTCCTCTCCTCCTCTCCTCTCCTTCTCGTTCTGTATCTAGTATTATTCCTCCTCTTAAACCTCCCTCACAGTATATACTTTTATTTCAGTGATTCTTGGTTCCAGCTGATCTTTTTCTTGGCTCCTCACATTCACATTAACACACATGTTCCACGTTAACACGAACGTTACACACACAAACACACACACACACACACACACACACACACACACACACACATCTCCCAGCAGCCTCCTGAACATAAGTCCTCCTCTGAGTTGAGTCGGTGCCTAAAAATGCTTCAGGGAAACCTGGGAAAGTTGTTTCTGGATTTCATTGTCTGTCGTCATCTGAGCCGAGAGAGAGAAAGTTTGTACATGAAGTCTTCTCTTCTTCACCTTGTTCAACTCTCACAGTCTCCAACTTTCACTTTGTGCCACAAACTAAACTATAAAAAGTGAGATTCTGTCGTCACTGAGGGATTGTGGGTAGAAAAAACACATTTATTCAGTCAAACAAACATGTTTTACATTATTACTCAGATGAATCCATTAGTAATCAGATAAAATATATATAAAGATATATATACTGTATATATCTTTATATATATATATACAGTATATATACAGTATGTTTACCCAGTTTATCTTGGAGGTTGGAGACTCTACAGGTGAAAACATCAGGTCTGTCCAGCAGAATCCACCTGAGTTTCTTCTGTGATGAACTTGTGACGTGCTGCAGGTGAGCTGCTGTGATTGGCTGTTAGGATCGAGGAGCCTGGATGGTGATTGGGTCCTGACCTCAGGATATAAACATGGTTCATGTTTAAGACAGAAAACCAGCAACAACAGATCACAAACATGCTCAGTGATGACGAGCAATGAAGCTTCTGTGTGTGTCTGTGTGAGTGTGTGAGTGTGTGGGTGTTTGTGTGTAGGTGTGTGTGTGTATGTGTGTATGTCTGTATGTCTGTGTGTCTGTGTATGGGGGCGACTGTGGCTCACTGGGTTAAGAGGGTTGTCTAGTAACTGCAAGGTCAACGGTTCAATCCTTGACTGGGATGTGACACTGAACCCCTGGCAGTCCACTGCTCCCTATTTACAGGGATGGGTCCAATGCAGAGACAAGTTTCCCTCTTAACGGGATCAATACAGTATAATGAGTGTGTGTGTGTAAAGTCTTTCTGTGGTCAGTCAAAGCAGCATTCCTCACATACATGCTGACCAAACATCATGATATCAAACCCACCTTCCTCCCAACAGACTTGTATCCTCTCCCCTCTTCTTGGCTCATTTTGAGGTTTTGTGGTTTCAATAAAATGAAGAGATGTGTGAGTGAAAATGAAGAGATGTGTGAGTGTGTGTGTGTGTCTGTGTGTATATGTGTTCATGTTTATGTGACTTGAGGCCAAACTCCAGCAGAGAGGAGGAACGAGGATTTATTACAGAACTAAACTCTTATCTTCCAACGGAGGAGGACATGAAGTCCACACTATCAAACAGAGTGTGTGTGTGTGCGTGTGTTTGTGTGTGTGTGTGTGTGTGTGTGTGTGTGTGTGTGTGTGTGCGTGTATGTGTGTGTTATAAGTATAAAAATGTAAAGAGGGAGGATGGCTCCGACTCATAAAACTTCAAAATAAAGTATGAATGTTGCACCTATCAGACTAGGAGAGGACAGAGGACAGAGGACAAGAGAACAGAGGACAGAGGAACAGATGAACAGAGGACACGAGGGACAGAGGGACAAGAGGACAAAAGGACAAAAGGACAGAGGACAAGAGGACAGAGGAACAGAGGAACAGAGGACAGAGGGACAGAGGAACAGAGGATGGAGGGACAGAGAACAGAGGACAGAGGTGTGTGGTGTCACTTCTTTGCTGCTTGACTCATGTGACTGTTTTCATATTTTATCTTTATTTGTCAGTACTTCCTATTTTATTTCATGTTTCTCAGATAACTTCCTTTCTTTGAGTGTGGCCCCGCCCCCTCCTGATTGACCCCACCTGTGTACCTGCACCTCCCCAGTGTGTCTGTGTGTCAGAATACCAAAGAAGAAGAAGAAGAAGGTCTCCAGACTGATGTCAGGTCAGTGTGTCAGACATCAGTCATCATCAGACCACAAGTGTGTGGTGTTTCCTCTCCTGTGACTCTCCATCACCGCCCTGCTGACTGGTATAAATAACCCGCCTGATGTCGCCCTGCAGTGACCTTACTGCATGATGTCATCACGATGTCATCATGATGTCATCGCGCTCAACAAACCGGACCGCTCACATTCCAGGAAGTCAAACTGTCTCCAGTTTCTGTGTGTTGGTCATTTTACAACAGTTATAGTACTACAGAGAGCTATTAGTGCTAGCCTATAACTCTTAATGCTAATTTTAGCAGCTAACAACAGTTATAGTACTACAGAGAGCTATTAGTGCTAACATATAACTGTTGTTAATGCTAATGTTAGCAGCTAATAACAGCTAGCTATAGTACTAGAGAGAGCTATTAGTGCTAACCTGTTACTGATGTTAATGCCAATGTTAGCAGCTAACAACAGCTAGCTATAGTACTAGAGAGAGCTATTAGTGCTAGCCTATAACTGTTAACGCTAATGTTAGTAGCTAACAACAGTTATAGTACTACAGAGAGCTATTAGTGCTAACCTATAACTGTTGTTAATGCTAATGTTAGCAGCTAACAACAGCTAGCTATAGTACTAGAGAGAGCTATTAGTGCTAACCTGTTACTGATGTTAATGCTAATGTTAGCAGCTAACAACAGCTAGCTATAGTACTAGAGAGAGCTATTAGTGCTAGCCTATAACTGTTAATGCTAATGTTAGCAGCTAACAACAGTTATAGTACTAAAGAGAGCTATTAGTGCTAACCTGTTACTGATGTTAATAATAATGTTAGCAGCTAACAACAGTTATAGTACTAGTAAGAGCTATTAGTATACACAGAGGTATTAGTGCTAGCTTATAACTGTCGTTAATGCTAATGTTAGCAGCTAACAACAGTTATAGTACTACAGAGAGCTATTAGTACTAGCCTATAACTGTTAATGCTAATGTTAGCAGCTAATAACAGTTATAGTTCTAGAGAGAGCTGGATTTTAAGCTAGTTCATTATAAGAGGCACCAACAACAGCTACAAAAAGCTAGCAGTTAGCATAAATTTCACTTCCATTTTATCATTTTATTTTATATTTTACGTATGCATTATTTATCCTTTTCTTTATTCCATGTCTTTGTTTTCATTGTGCAGATTTTCTTTTCATAGCTTATGAGCCTTGTTGAAGGGAGCCTGAGGTAATAGTAGCACATGACAATAAATAACTTCATAACATATTTACAACAACAACAAAAGGTTTTCACCACATTCAGCTTTTCTCAAAACAACTTTATTTGTAGCAGAAACACGTGAAATTATCTCATAATACTGGCTGATTTGGTTTTTTTTATATTTCAATTTTCATGTTTTTATTGAATGTGTAAACCAGGAGAAAAAGTGCTGAGCGTGCACCACAGTGTTGGTCAGCAGAGACCCTCTGGTTCATTTAGAAGTGATCCCAGTACAGATGTGTAATCATCTATTGTCTCCCACACTCAGTGGAAACATTGAACTCAACACTGTGTCAACAACAGACTCCACTGAGACTCCATGAGAGCAGCTCTGTGTTCTCTGGTTTATAACATTCAATATGTCTGAGAGACAAAGACCGCTGAGCACGAGCCTTCTTCTCTCATTTCAACAGAGTTCTCACAAAACAAGTATATAGATACTGTATATATATATATATATGTATATATATATATATATCAGTGGTGGGCCGTCAGGGCCTGCAAGGCCTTCTCTGCTGGCCTAGACAGAATCACAAAGTTATAGCTATTTTATAATTAGGGCCCGAGCACCGACGTAGTCGGAGCGGAGGACCTATTGTTTTTCGAATGTTTATTATTATTATTATTATTATTTTTATTATTATTCACTGACATAGTCGGAGCGGAGGACCTATTGTTTTTCGAATGTTTATTATTATTATTATTAAGGAGTTTAAGTATCTCGGGGTCTTGTTCACGAGTGAGGGTAAGATGGAGCGGACAGACGGATCGGTGCGGCTGCAGCAGTAAAGCAGGCGCTGCACCGGACCGTCTTGGTGAAGAGGGAGCTGAGCCGGAAGGCAAATCTCTCAATTTACCGGTCGGTCTACGTTCCTACCCTCACCTATGGTCACGAACTCTGGGTCGTGACCGAAAGAACAAGGTCGCGGCTACAAGTGGCCGACATGAGTTTCCTCCGTAGGGTGGCCGGGCTCAGCCTTAGAGATAGGGTAAGGAGCTCGGTCATCAGGAGGGAGCTTGGAGTCGAGCCGCTACTCCTTTGCGTCGAAAGGAGTCAGCTGAGGTGGTTCGGGCATCTAGTCAGGATGCCTCCTGGGCTCCTGCCACTGGAGGTTTTCCAGGCACGTCCAACTGGGAAGAGACCCCGGGGAAGACCCAGAACACGCTGGAGGGACTACATCTCCCAGCTGGCCTGGGAACGCCTCGGGATCCCCCAGAATGAGCTGGAACATGTTGCCAGGGAAGAGGGAGGTCTGGGTCAGCCTGCTTGGCCTGCTGCCACCGCGACCCGACCCCGGATAAGCGGAGGAAGATGGATGGATGGATGGATGGTGTATTTAAGAAAAATTATTAAATTATAAAATAGATATAACTTTGTGATCCTGTTTAGAACAGCAGAGAAGTCCTTGCTGGCCCTGGCGGCCCACCACTGATACGACCGTGTTAAAGGAATCAAACCCTCTCTGTGTTTCCAGTTCACAGATCCAGGACCAGGTTAGCCTAGCTTAGCACAATGACTGGACACAGGTGGAAACTGCTACCCTAGCTACAGAAAATATTCTAGGGCATATTGTATTTTGTGGTGTGATGTATTCTATATTATAAAACAAGCTTATATGCCTCTATTCCCCTATTTTATCAATCAAACTAACAGTAACTTTATTTGTATTATGAATATTAACAATAACAACAGATTTGCACGACTAGATTCTTCACTTCTGTTCAAATAAATGTCGTCAAATGATGTCAAACCAAACCCTGACTCTAGAGTTTCATATACTACAGATACCTTTACAGTAAAAGTACTCAGTACACAGAATACTATTATGATATTATTGAAGCATTAATGTGTTTATATCTTTATTTTTAATGCTTTTATATAATCTATAACATTACATCATCATTCACTAGTTTATTAGTAATCTGAACCTGAAGCTGTCAGATTAATGTAGTAAAAAGTACAATATTTACTCTGAGATGTAGTGCAGTAGAAGTACCTCAGAATTGTAGTACTGTTGATATTTCATATGAACACAGAGTTCAGCTGACAGGCTGCTAATCGCTCTCATTAGACAGAAAACTGTTCTGAGGTTAGACCCCCCCCTCACCTACAGGGTCCCCCGTGCTGGTCTGGCAGGGCGGGATGTTATTGTGCTCTGTGGTTAAAAAGGAACGAAGCCAATGAGCCTCCAGAACGCCGAGTCATCAATCAACACGATCTGTCACCTAAATCATGACACGAGTCATCATGGGTATGTGTGTGTGTGTGTGTCTGTGTGTGTGTGTGTGTGTGTGTGTGTATGTGTGTGTGTGTGTGTGTGTGTGTGTGTGTGTGTGTGTATGTGTGTCAGATGAGGAAAATAAAACTCCTTCAGGCTGAGAACATTTTTTAGAAGTTATTTAGTTGAAGCCAACAATCCTTCAGTGTAAATAATATTTGTCATTAACGTTCAAATGAAATGATTAAAAGTCCAAAGAGATCAACATCATAACTTTATTGATTCCCTCTGAACACCTTTAACGGTGAAATGAATCCGTCGAGCTTCTTCTTACGTCTCATTGTGAGTTTGTTCTTTAACTCGTTTCAATAAATCAAAATGAAACATAAAAAGATGTGAAAGCATTTCTTTGTTGTTAGAAACCAATCATCTCAAATAACACAAGACTTTAAAGGTTGTAAAGAAGCAGTATTTAATATTCAGATCAATAATATCTGATCAATAACTATCAGCTACATAAAGACATAAAGAGTAAAGACTGATCAATAACTATCATCTACATGAAGACATAAAGAGTAAAGTCTGATCAATAACTATCATCTACATAAAGACATAAAGAGTAAAGTCTGATCAATAACTATCATCTACACAAAGACATAAAGAGTAAAGACTGATCAATAACTATCATCTACATAAAGACATAAAGAGTAAAGRCTGATCAATAACTATCATCTACACAAAGACATAAAGAGTAAAGACTGATCAATAACTATCATCTACACAAAGACATAAAGAGTAAAGACTGATCAATAACTATCATCTACACAAAAACATAAAGAGTAAAGACTGATCAATAACTATCATCTATACAAAGACATAAAGAGTAAAGACTGATCAATAACTATCATCTACACAAAGACATAAAGAGTAAAGTCTGATCAATAACTGTCATCTACATAAAGACATAAAGAGTAAAGTCTTAGTGCATGTGAGCGTGCCTGTTAGTGCACGTTAGTGCATGTGAACGTGCCTGTTAGTGCATGTTAGTGCACGTGAGCGTGCCTGTTAGATAATGTTTGTGCATGTGAACTTAAGAAACAATTCAGAGGCCATCGTTTCTTAACCTTTTGGGAATTTTATTTTGAAACCACTTCCTGCTCCAGGGCATCTTGTCTCCTGTTAAACCAGCGTTAAGTTCTGTTTATGAAAAGTGAGACTAACATTGGAACTCAAACAGTCTCCTGTGGAGACAAGAGGACAGGAGACAGGAGGATATGAGACAGGAGAACAGGAGACAGGAGGACAGGAGACAAGAGGACAGGAGACAAGAGGACAGAGGACAGGAGGACAGGAGACAGGAGGACAGGGGACAGGAGGACAGGAGGACAGGAGACAAGAGGACAGGAGACAGGAGGACAGGAGACAGGAGGACATGAGACAGGAGGACAGGAGACAAGAGGATAGACAACAAGAGGACAGTCATGAATTCTCTTATCTCTCTAGTTAGGAGTTAAGAGGTAGAAGTTAGGAGTTAGGGTTAGGAGTTAAGAGTTAAAGGTTAGGAGTTAAGAGGTAGGAGTTAGGAGTTAAGGGTTAGGAGTTAAGAGGTAGGAGTTAGGAGTTAGGGTTAGGAGTTAAGAGTTAAGGGTTAGGAGTTAAGAGGCAGGAGTTAGGAGTTAGGGTTAAGAGTTAAGAGTTAAGGGTTAGGAGTTAAGAGGTAGGAGTTAGGAGTTAGGGGTTAGGGGTTAGGGTTAGGAGTTAGGGGTTAGGGTTAGGAGTTAGGGTTAGGGTTATGAGTTTGGGGTTAGGGGTTAGGGTTAAGAGTTAGGGGTTAGGAGTTAGGGGTTAGGAGTTAGGGGTAAGGAGTTAGGGGTTAGGGTTAGGAGTTAGGGGTTAGGGGTCAGGAGTTAGGAGTTAAGGGTAGGAGTTAAGAGGTAGGAGTTAGGAGTTAGGTGTTAAGGTTAGGAGTTAGGGGTTAGGAGTTAGGAGTTAAGGGTTAGGAGTTAGGGGTTAGGAGTTAAGAGTTAAGAGGTAGGAGTTAGGAGTTAGGTGTTAGGGTTAGGAGTTAGGAGTTAGGGGTTAGGGTTAGGAGTTAGGAGTTAGGGGTTAGTAGTTAGGGGTTAGGGGTTAGGAGTTAAGGGTTAGGAGTTAAGAGGTAGGAGTTAGGAGTTAGGTGTTAGGGTTAGGGGTTAGGAGTTAGGAGTTAGGAGTTAAGGATTAGGAGTTAAGAGGTAGGAGTTAGGAGTTAGGGGTTAGGGTTAGGGGTTAGGGGTTAGGAGGTAGGATGTAGGAGTTAGGAGTTAGGGGTTAGGAGGTAGGAGTTAGGAGTTAAGGGTTAGGAGTTAAGAGGTAGGAGTTAGGAGTTAGGGGTTAGGGTCAGGGGTCAGGGTTAGGGGTTAGGGTTAGGAGTTAGGAGTTAGGGGTTTGGGGTTAGGAGTTAGGGGTTAGGGTTAGGGGTTAGGGGTTAGGAGGTAGGATGTAGGAGTTAGGGGTTAGGAGGTAGGAGTTAGGAGTTAAGGGTTAGGAGTTAAGAGGTAGGAGTTAGGGGTTAGGGTCAGGGGTCAGGGTTAGGGGTTAGGGTT
>NW_022280333.1:53674-59585 GCF_004355925.1 Anarrhichthys ocellatus
AGGGGTCAGGGTTAGGGGTTAGGGTTAGGAGTTAGGAGTTAGGGGTTTGGGGTTAGGAGTTAGGGGTTAGGGTTTGAATGTAATGATCAGGCTACGAATGAAGTCTGAAGTCTTTCTATCAGATTCAAAGTCACGAAGTCATGAAGCTCTTTTCTTTCTGCTTCGTTCACATTGCTCTGAGTTCATGGAGACTCGTTTGTGATGTTTGAGTGAAGTTCATGACGAGTGACCGGCCTCAGTCTGCACTCTGGACTTTAATTCCAGGGTTATAATAAATGTGGGCATCCCAACGTGGACCTGGACCCTGGTGGGTCCGGTGTGGGTCTGGCACCGGGTCCTGATCTGTAAGAGCATTAAGACGTTTGTTGAGGATCAGCGACGTCACAGCACAGCGATTGTTTGAGAGGTAAGTCTCTGTGAAAGAGCCGAGATGTCTCACAAACCAGTTAACGAACTTTAAAAACCCGCAACTTCCTGTTTATCTCCTGTTAGCCAAGCGGCTTGGCCTCGTCCCGTAAACGCTTTTGCAGAACTACCCGACCACAGGACGCCAACGAAGAACAACCGTCTTCATCCAGCAGGTTTCAAAATGTCGCTGAAGCAACAAAGGCCGAGTTTCAACACGAAGCTCCGCCCACCAGAAACCAGAGACCAGAGACCAGAGACCACCTGTGACATTTCTCAAGAGGAGATTAAAGCCTGTCTTCATATATGATGTATATGAAGTATATGAAGTATATGAAGTATATGAGGTAAAAGGGTCTTATTTCTGTTTTAGACACATTGTAAAAGTTTGCTTGACAGTCGATGAATATTTGATGAGGGTCAAATTAAATAGAACAAATTCATCTCTCCTCAGTGATTATTGATGTTTTTATAACTGTTTGTTCACACAAAACGCTTCATATTATATTGTTTATTAACTGATAAAATGTTCTCTGTGATTTACACTGAAAAAACATTTTAATTATTAAATCTAGAAACAAAAACAAAAAAGAAGAAAATCTGACAAACAAAGAAATAAAGAAGTTCAAAGTGTCTCTGTGACATTTCAGCTTCGCCTCAAAGCATGCTGGGAATGACACACACACACACACACACACAAAGAGACTGGGAATCTGTTGTTGAGCCCTAGCCCTATTTTTAGGCCTCTGCTCGAAAATTGCATACCTCTCAGACTAAAAAGAGCGTATTTCTGCAACTACAAGGTCTATTTAAAAAATGTTGGTGTTATAATAAAGGTAACACTTGTGAGATTTGTTCAGATGTGTAACTATCAGTGTATATGTTACTGGTTAAGAGTAAATGAAGATGGCGCACAGCACACATTGAAAAGTTTCAGGTTTGCCTGAAAAACAAAGCACTGAAAGCATGAATATATTTTTGTAATGATGCAGCTTAAAGTGTAAACCTCTCCCAAATCATAGCACAATGTGTGAACAGTCTCTCTGCAAAGTTTGACTTTGATAAAGTGAAGCAGAACAAAATTAGAGAGATTTTAGTACAGAGAGGTCAGCAGAGGTCACCAAAATGGTCACTTTGGAACCATCTGTTCTATTTTAATTTTCTATACTATATAACTATATATTTCACTTGTTTTATCACTAATGGTGTTCAATACATCCAAATACAGCAGTTTGGCTTCATTTTGAGAGCCAGAATCTCTGAGCCCTCTCTGTGTGTCTCTGTCATCATGGAGTTTGGCTGACTCCAGTTCCTCCGTGTCTTCGCGGACCCGAAAGTCAGCAGCCCATTGGTCGAATGAAGTGATTGACATCTTGAGCCCACTCCATGTGGAAAAGACTGAAAGCACTGTTAGCCAGTCAGAATCAAAAACGCGCCGTCCCTTGTGAAGCGTAAAAAGTCAAACCCCCACCCCTGGTCCCCTGGTTTAGATAACACCCACGGAAACAGATTTATGACATTTAAAAAAAAACAGGATTTTATGCTTTGTCTTCATGAAAACAGCGAAAGGTGAGCTGCGTTTCTGATAATAATCGATAAAGCGGTTTGTGGTTCTGGTGTTTGATGGCTCATATCTCTGTAATGGTTTCACGGAGAGAATTATTGAAGATATTTCCGGAATCTGTGTAGAATTGGCTTACTTTCTGATATCTCGGTTTTCTGTGTTAGCTTGTAGCTTTGTGTTGGTAGCTCCGACTGGAGTGCTTATCGGCTCAGCCATGGCGAAATATGACTGATATTATGGTAATTCTTATAGTTGTTTGTTTTAGTTGTGTAGAATTGTGTTTGGAGCATGTAAAAATGGCTTACATGATATTGTAGCCCAGACTTTTTTCTTTAATTGGGTATATAACGTGTGTAACATTCATTATATTCGTTCCTGATAAGTGCATTGTACGACACGCTGTACGCTAAACTTTCTCCGTAAAATCGAGAGCCCCCCCAGGGGGGCTTTCGGGCTAGGAGTGTGATTAACATATTTTAGAGCTCATAAATGAAGATGATTAGAGGACAGTTTACTTTTTATTGGTCGTTTATTGGTTAAGCCCCGCCCTCTCTCTGGTGGGAAGCCAGTGAGGGATCCCGAAGACCTGAACCACAATGTTCTCTCCAGAGGATCCAACACAAGTGTGAAATAATATCATGTTTTCATTTTGATGAAATAAGATGTGAAGAGTCTCACATGTTTAATCACCAGATCTGTAAATCAATAAATATCTCGTCTTTTATCACAAGAACTCAGAAGTTGAAATGTCCTCTGTGAGTCTCCGTAGATTCAAACTGTGAAACTTTATTCATCTCAACATGCTGTTTTGTTTTCAGTCGTCATTAATCCTCAAAAACTAATCCACCGACTGTAATTGATCAGCACACACACACTCACTCACACACACACACACACACTCACACACACAGGTTTGGTAGTTATGTTAATTTTGGTGTAGTTCTGGTAGTACTGTTGTAGTTCTGTTAGTTATGTTGTAGTTCTGGTGTTGCTTTGGTAGTTCCGTTAGTTATGTTGTAGTTCTGGTGCTGCTGTCGTGCTGACGGACTGGATCAGTGAGAACCAGAGTCATCCTCTTCTGTAACCCGTCATCATCTTGTCACCACAGAGGTTTTTCATGATGGATGTCGAGCTAAAGGTTTTAATTAAAGTTCTGTGAGAGAGTCGACGTGCTCCGACCTGAACGGAGACGCGTGGGCAGTCGTGACGCCGTGCTTACCTGCTCAGGTGCACCGCGGCTAATGTGGGGGCGTAACATCATCATTATGGGCTCAGCCTGGTAATTGTGTGGCGAGACGACCCAACAACACCTTTACCTGAGTCTGAGGATTCTCTGTGTTTCAGATTCACCAGTGACTTTTTAATATTAACTCACCTCAGCTATGTCACTACGAGTCACCAGGTAACACGGTGACAGGTTAACCTGAAACACCGTGTTGGACCACCACAGAGCTCTGAGTCTCTTCACATAAACACAAAAAGGAGAATTCAGGACTAAACTGAAGCTTAAAAGATCCTGTGTTTCAGTTTGACAAATACATTTTAAAAAGTATCATTAATTTATTCAAATAGAGACAATCTAGTAAATCCTTCTGCATCTTCTTCATTCTGCAAAACTGAAACTAAAATTTAAATAAACATGAAATAACTTTTTATCCCGCAGCGCTTCACAAACTTGGAATACTCGTTTCTTCTTCATCGTACCAACCTCCCATAAACAGACTTCACTACTTCCTGGTTCATTATTTGATGTCACATGACCCAAAAAACACTCGTTCCCATTGGCTTACATGAGAGAGACGTCTGTGAGTCAGAAGAGGATTATTATATCTCAAATAATCTAACGTGATCCTTCACTCAAACACTCTGGATCTCTGGTGTCTCAGTCTGTTGGCTCCACCGTTATCACCACGATTTATGTGGCTGCATTAACCTTCTCTTCCCACAGAACTCCACAGGTCAGAGAAATGAAGCAACATGCATTAAACGTCCGTCTTATCTGAGCTTGTAAATCCACCAGAGACTCTGGGGTGTAGAAGATGGTCTGGACGGGGAGCTGCTGGATGTCACAGAAACCTCCAAGTGAACCCTGAAATATGTTTTAATACTGAAAGAATATATTCTGACTCAGCAAGAAGTAAAACTACTTCAGTGTGATCTGAACCTCCAAAGCCTGGTCCAACTGAGGACGTGGTCTGAGACTGCATGGTTCGGTCTGGATCACATTGTCACGGGGTGTGGTGGAGGACTCAAATGCAGACAACCAGATGCAGAGTGAAACGGGTTTTAATGAGCCAAGAACACAACAGGAAACTTGCAGGAAATCCGGCAGGGCAGGCAGACTGGGAAACCGGGAGCAGAACCCAAACGGGCAGGTTGACACGACAATGATCTGTCTAAATAGTAGGTGCAGCAGAGTGAGCAGGTGAGAGTGATGGAGCTGATGAGGAGGGAGTGCTTGATTAGTGATCAGAGGCAGGTGAAGGGAGTTAGACTGATGAGGGACTGGCTGACAGGTAGAGTGAGGAGGGACAGAGGGACACACACTTTCAGGCTAAACGTCAACAAACATTCCAACATTCCTGAAGTTGACCTTAATAAAATATTCTCTGTTTATTGCCGTCTTTAATCCTCTAAGTTGTAACATAAAACACGGGGTGTGGTTCTGAAGAGCTGAAGTGAATCAGCACTAAAACCAGACTCCATAGAAGCAGGAAGTGGTTTCAACAGTTCCTCTTTCAGGTCCACCGACCGAAGAGAGTGAGACACGTGATGACAGGAAGTAGAAACAAACAACAGACCCTCAGCGTGGTGTTTGTAGACCTGAATCCTCTTAGGGACCATGTGCCTCCTCGTCATCACCACAACAACAGAGAGCTCAGAGCTCCGCTTACGTAACAGTTCATATGAGGCTGTAAAGACCTGCAGCTAACGGGGACCAGTAAAGAGCTTAAAAACCTCCAGTCATCATGAAACACTGTGAGAACAAAAGGCCTGAAGGCCACGAACAAGACCTCCAGGTCCTGACCTTCTTCCCAAGACCTCCAGGTCCTGACCTTCTTTCCAAAACCTCCAGGTCCTGACCTTCTTCCCAAGACCTTGTAATGATTATAAAAGTATTGATAAAGTTGAAGTCCAGTTGTGGATCAGATGGTTGTGTGTGTCAGTCTGAACATCATAAATTCATGCAGTCAGTGAAAATGATGATGAAGACGATGATGAAGAAGGACAATATGATGAAGAAGGAGGAGATGAAGAAGAAGATGAAGAAGATGAAGAAGGAGAAGATGATGAAGGAGAAGATGAAGATGATGAAGAAGGAGAAGATGAAGAAGGAGAAGATGAAGATGATGAAGATGAAGGAGAAGATGAAGGAGAAGATGAAGGAGAAGATGAAGAAGGCGAAGATGAAGATAATGAAGATGAAGGAGAAGATGAAGGAGAAGATGAAGAAGAAGGAGAAGATGAAGATGATGAAGAAGGAGAAGATGAAGAAGAAGAAGATGATGAAGATGAAGATGATGATGAAGAAGAAGAAGATGATGAAGATGATGATGAAGATGAAGAAGATGATGTTGAACCTGATGAAGAACATCTGGTCAGTTCTTCATCAAGTTCAACGACCTTCAGTAGAAGTTCATGAGACACAAGAACAAAACAACAAACAGAGCTGTCACCTGATTGGCCGGTTTACTTCCTGTCAGGAGTCTTCGTCCTCATTTCAACAATGTTCCCTATGTTTCCTCTTCATCTCCTTACCTCCTTTACTAACTCCTACCCTCTTTCATTACTAACTGCTTCTCAAGTTCTACTTCACTATCTCCTTTTTCCTTGTTCTTCACTGCTTACTCCTTTCTCTCTGTCTCTCTGTCTCTCTGTCTGTCTGTCTGTCTGTCTACCACAGTGTAGAGATACTCTGCTCCAAGTTAAAGTACTACTACC